>NC_134141.1:20942500-21242500 GCF_033958435.1 Carettochelys insculpta | reverse complement strand
TGAAATTATTCCTTTTGGGTTGGAGCTTTCATTTGTTTGATGGGTTTGATTCTCAGCATACTTTATTTTCCTGCTGTACTCTGACACTAAAATAATTTTGGGTGAATCTTATCTTCAGCCCAATCATCTAGTAAGTCCCTAGAATACTTCAAATTTGTTTCTATTTTAAATGCCCAACTCTTAAACTAGCTTTACAAAGCTGTCCTTAAGTGCCTGTTTTAATGGATGTGAGTTATTTTTCATTCTTCGATAGATTGCTGTAAATCATAAACTATTTTGATATTATAAATCAGCAGAAATCTTTATTTAGCTTAAAAGAACCTTGAAAGAGTTTTAATTCCATGCTATTCCAGAACTTTTGAAAAAAGCTTTTGTAGGACTTCTGCATTTTTGATTTCCAGGATCCTATCTTGCCCTGATTGTCTTAGGGCTTCTCTCTTGACCAGCATGTTTCATATCTCTCCTCTGTCATCCTTTCTTCAAGACTCCCGGTACTGCATCATGCAACCAGTCTTGATTACATTGCTACACTTTATCCTTCCTGTATTCAGTTGGAAAGAATACAATCATTTTATTAACAGCTTACGTTAAATTTAAGACATTCTGATGTCCGCATTTTAGTTGTCTATTATAGGATTAAAGTAATAGTTAATTCTATCTTAAACATTTATTAAAGTAATATTATCTTTCTTAAATGAACATGATTTTTCTTATTTTGAGCAAATACCTAATTTGAGTAGTCAGAAAAAGCATTTTGTTTTCGAACTTGGTTAAAAATAGAGGTATCCTTTATTAGTTATTGGTAAACCATAACATGAATTAAGAGCAACCAATTTGATAGGTTGTATTAAATAATAATGTTGCCAAAAGACTATGCCCTATAAAAGGTGGGATACACTTTTCAGAAGATATACAAGAGAGATGATTGAAAAATATAAATCAAAAGATCTAATGCCCATTTTACATAACTACTGTTTTGCATACAAATAGGGGCCGTACCAAGTTTTTTTCAAACCTTATGATTTTTTTAAAAAATTAAAAAGATGTTAATATGGATTGGAATGTTTTCCACTTAAATTACATAGTTTATTTCCATTTTCACTAGTCTTGCAGGTTTTGTTACCAGAATGAGGAGAATTTCACCAGTGTGTTAAGTGTTATCACACAGAACCTTTAGGCTGTAAGCATCTAAAGCCAAATTGTCTTTCTGGATATGCAAGCACAGCTCCATTTATCTTCAAAAAGAGTTGTTTGCACGTCGAAGCGGTACCTGGGAGTGGCACACAGCCGTTAGTTTTATGGTTTCTTTGATGAAAAGTAGAGATTTATCACTGGATTTTGTAATTTACAGCTGGGGGGTGCACACAATATGCATTCTTAATACATATAGGACTTGTCTACACTTGTTCCTAATTTAGAAGGGGGCATGGTAATCCGGGCCATTGGAGATTACTAATGAAGTGCTGCAATGAATACGCAGCACTTCATTAGGCTAATTTTCCTCCTTGGTAACTTCGTAGCACCA
This sequence comes from Carettochelys insculpta, assembly GCF_033958435.1. Classification (NCBI taxonomy): domain Eukaryota; kingdom Metazoa; phylum Chordata; order Testudines; family Carettochelyidae; genus Carettochelys; species Carettochelys insculpta. Next base: position 21,240,975 of record NC_134141.1, on the reverse strand, counting down.
ACTTCAAAGCGTCAAACTTAGATGCCTGTGGCTACACCCATGCTGTCACTTTGAAGTTGGATGCTTCTAAGTTGCCATGGGGGAGAATTAGCCTAATGAAGTGCTGTGTATTCACTGCAGCACTTCATTAGTAGTCTCCCATGGCCCTGATTACCATGCCCTCTTTGAAGCTGGGGGCAAGTGTAGACCCAGCTGTAGTCTTTCACCCTCTAAGTGAAGCAGGAATAAGATGTGGGATTTAGAAGTTGCCATAAGTTCTGGAAAAATAACTTTTTAAAATTCCTTTCCTTATTTTCTACTACTTTTATAAAATAATAGTAGTTTATTCATCTTTGCAAACTTTCCTAAAATACGTACATATATTAGGGCTGATTCGCAGTTCAATTTTTTTGTATTTCCACATTTGAGCAGCACTTTGCAGTTCTGTCTGGTCTGGTTTTTTTGCTCTTATCTGGGTGCTCTCAGTCCATGTGTCTATGAAAATAGTTAGTTAAGGGTCCATCCAAGTTCTTGAAACACCATTTTCTTAAGTTGGTCTGCTAATGTTATATGATTATTTTTGTAAATACAACAGTCACATACCTTTGTGTGATTGCTAAATCTTGTATAGTTTGCAACACGACAATATAATCGCACAATGCAAATATTTATGCCTGGCTATAGATAAATACCTTTATTAAAATGTTTACTATTAAACCTGTATGTTTGTTTCTTTGTGCAATGTTAGCTTAGAGGAAACAGTAGTACAGTCTTCTAAAAAAAAAAAAGTGGAATGCTGCTTCTCTCTCTTATTTCTTTGCAATTGAGCTCTAAAAATGATAAACTTTTCATTAATGTCACAATAACGCCATAGCACAAAGAAGAGAAAGTGGGTGTACTGAATTGTATTTTCTGCAAGCGACCAATAACTGCATAATTAAACATATTTTCCAGTGATTGAGAAAATAGAAGAATATACTCTATCTGTTTTGGTTAATTTTTGCTGAAGGTTTGACTTTTCCTATTAACCAGCGCAGACATCAAGCTAGAGAGAATTCACCATTTACAATAATGTAACCTTGACAGTAATCCATGCCCCATGCTGAAGGGGAAGAGGAATGTTCTCTCTCTCTCCCCCCCCGGCCCCCCCCCAACCTGGGGGAAATCTTTTCTGACGCAAATTTGGCCATTGGACAGACTCTGAGCATATGGGCAAGACTGCCAGGCAGACACCTGGAAAGAATTCTGTGTAGGAACCTTTCTCATGGTGCATAATGGAGGCTGAGAGTGCTCTGAAACTGCTAGATGGTTCTATGACAAGATACCAAAATATAGAATGCACTATGATGAAAGTGGGAACATAGTCACTGGAAAAAAATTGATTCCTTGATAGTATTGCCTCTGAATATTCCTCACTGGTGGCATGGAATATTTCAGTGGCAGGCCATGGATGCTGCCTTAGCTCAGGAAGAATAAGTCCCAAGATCTTCAGGTACTGGGGACTCCAGTTAAGATGTTATCATTTTGTGTGTTTTCAGTGTGATGTTGATGTCATATCGTGCATTTGTAATAGCATTAAGAATGAAAGGTGAACAAGAACCTATTTGATTGCTCTTAACTCTGCAATGTTTGTGTATTGCTAAGATTCTTTTTTTTTAAGATGGCTGAGATGGCTTCACAGTGATCCCTAGTGTCCAGTTGTGAAGCCTGACCCATGGAACAATTTTTATGCATGATACAGTCATGCTTAATAGTTGCAGGTAGTGTTGAATTGAAGATGTTTCACTTTCATCTATTTCCTGGAGAGAATGTTGAGAAGATTCTGTCTTGGGCTGAGTCATTTGCTAAATGTAAGTTTGTAGTCTGATTGGCTACAGAAGACTTGAGTTTTGTCACATAGCCCTGGAAATATGATAGATTCAGGATCAGGAATATAATTTCCTCTGATTCTTGATGTTGTCCCAATGCCCTCTTGCAATAAAACACACCAGATCAATGCAAGAGCCATTAGTTATATTACCATGTAGATTTGCTTAAATACAGGACAGAAAAATCACTAAGTGGAAAAAGTCAGTAACCAGTAGGATGTCACACCATGACATGTTGCTCTGGCAAAGTATGAAGTTAATGATGCCTGCATCATTGTACCTCCTTTTTCATTACATACATAAAAAATAAGTTGCACTTCCAGAGAAAAACCAGATCTTTCACCAATGAAACCATTCCTGTTGTTAACTTTTACTATATACAATCAAGATGCTTTGGGGTAATGGAACAGACAATTTCATTTTTATTTATTTAGCTGCATGATACTTTTGTAAAAAAAAGTATAAGGGAACCAGATTTCTCTTTATTATGGTGGGAAGAAATTTTCCTTAGTTCTCTGACATACTACTTCCATTTTTGTGTTAAGAATATCAGGGTTGTCACTTGTTTGCAAATTACAGTATCAAAGAATTCAGGTGGAGAAAACATCAGATGATTTTTTGATTGCAGTTGGCTATAATCAGAAAACTCACTTTCATCAGAAGAAGAACTAATGGCAGAGAAGTAATAATGTATTTTAAGGATGCAAGGAGTTTACAGTACATTGGCTTAGCCTATGTGCCTTTTTTGTGAGTTCTTAACAGCAACAATCACATGGTCTGAAGGTGGCGGGGGAGGGGGGGGTCTTGCATTCTTTCACATCATACTTTTTGCCTGTTTTCAAAAAGGAAGTAGCAGGGGACAGCCACCAGAACAATTGTAGGAAAGGTGCTATTCCTGGGAGTCTGAAACAGAGTTGTTCTAAAAACACAGAACATTTTCACAGAAAAGTTGGCCTTTTTTTCCATCAAAAATTCAAAATCTGAAATATTTTGAGCATCTATGGCCTATAAAACACTAATAATTTGCTTTCTCAAATCATTTGGCATTTTGCAGACAAAAAACCAAAATGGTTTCTCATTGTAATCCAGTGGTGGTGCAGCTGCCTGGGAAATAGAAGATTGTTCATCCTCTGCTTCAGTAGCAAGAGAGATGGACTTGTGTACAACACCAGATCTGATATTGTCTGAATCTTTTATTGTGTAAATCTTCAGATCTGCTTCTGACTCTTTTGTGTCAATTCTGATTATATCCTCACTTTCAGAGATTTCTGTCAGTGGGACAGCCCAAATTTGCCTCTTGACACTGTTGCCTGTGTCTGATTTGAGCGTTTAAAGCAAGACAAAGGAGGAACATGTTCCCAGCTCCAAGATCATCTTCCTCATCACCTGGCAGTAATAGGAGGCCAGAAGACACTGAATGACCGTTCATTGATCTTCCTGTGCCTCTTCCAGGAGCCTCCAGAGTGTCCATGAAGAGCAAGTTCTCCATACCCTTCTCTGGAGCCCATTTTCTCCAGTTCACTCTGTCAGATCTGAATGCAGAGACCAGTGTGCAATTCAACAACCGCTTGATGCTCCTACAGTTGCTATGTTCCCAAACCCTCTCCTCAGGAATTTTTCAAATACGCCTCCACGTGGATGGAAGGATAATCATAGAACACTAGAACTGGAAGGGGCCTTGAGAGGACAAGTCCCCTGCCCTCACAGCAGGACCAAGCACCATCCAGACCATCCCTGATAGATGTCTAGCTAATCTCTTAATGTCTCCAGCCACGACCTCCCTAGGCAATTTATTCAAGTGTTCAACCACCCTGACAGGAAGTTTTTCCTAATGTCCAACCTAAACTTCCCTTGTTGCAGCTTAAGCCTATTGCTTCCCAATTTTTCTCCCTCCTCCTTGTAACACCCTTTAAGGTACTTGTAAAGCAAATCATGTCCTCTCTGTCTCTTGTTTTGTAAACTAAACAAGCCCAATTCTTTCAGTCTTCCCTCATAACTTTTGTTCTCTAGACCTTTAATCATTCTTGTTGCTCGTCTCTGGACCTTCTCCAATTTCTCCACATCTTGCTTGAAATGTGGTGCCCAGAACTGGACACAATACTCCAATTGAGGCCTAATCAGCACAGAATGGAGTGGAAGAATGACTTCTTGTGTCTTGCTCACAACACTTCTGTTAATACACCCCAGAAACATGGTTTTTTTTTGTTTGTTTTTTTTGTTTGTTTTTTTTTTCTCCTTCTTTGCGCAACAGCATGTTGCTTTATATTTAGCTTGTGGTCCACTATGACACCTAGATCCCTTTCTGCAGTTCTCCTTCCTAAACTGTCACTTTCCATTCTGTCAGTGTGAAACTGATTGATTGTTCCTTCTTAAGTGCAGTACTTTGCATTTGTCCTTATTAAATTTCATCCTATTTACCTCAGACCATTTCTCCAGTTTGTCCAGGTAGTTTTGAATTACAACCCTATCCTGCAAAGCAGTTGCAACCCCTCCTAGCTTGGTATCACTTGCAAACTTAGTAAGTGTGCTCGCTATGCCAGTATCTAAACTGTTGATGAAGCTATTGACCACCACCATTTCCAGTACAGACCCCTGTGGAACCCCACTTGTTATGCCCTTCCAGCATGATTGTGAACCCTTAACTGCTCTCTGAGAATGGTTATGCACCCACTTTATAGTATCCCCATCTAAGTTATATTTGCCTAGTTTATTGATAAGGTCATGTGAAAGCATATCAAATACCTTACTAAAGTCTAGGTATGCTGTATCCACCTCTTCTCCCTTATCCACAGGACATGTTATCCTATCAAAGAAAGCTATCAGATTGATTTGGCATGATGTGTTCTTTACAAAGTGATGCTGGCTGTTAGCTTTCACCTTATTTTCTTCCAAATGTTTTCAGATGAATTCCTTAATTACTTGCTCCATTACCTTCCCTGGCACAGAAGATAAATTGACTGGTCTCTAATGTCCTGGGTTGTTCTTGTGTCCCTTTTTTACAGGTGGGCACTATATTTGCCCATTTCCAATCTTCTGGAATCGCTTCCAACTTTCAGGGCTTTTTAAAGATAAGTAAAGGCTCAGATACCTATCAGCTCCTTAGTTAGTCTTGATGCATTTCATTAGGCAGACTAACACAGCTACCTCTGATGGTTGTGAAAACAGTTCAGTGGGTCTTTTTTTTTGGGGTGGATTAAGCTATGTATTGCTGCATGTTGCACAGCAAAAGTTTTTACCTGCTGCAACTGAACCACATGAGCTGCAGCTGTTTCCTTCAGTTCAGATGCTGGTTACTGAAATATTCAGGGCTGCCACCTGTGCTTTGGCGCACACCTGCATTGAGAATTATGCTCTGGACTTGAGAGGCCACTGGCTTTAGCCAGGCAGTGCTTCCATCTCTATTGGCAAGCTCTGATTTTCGCAGTGCTTCTAGATCTATCCCAGAAGTAGGAGTGTGCAGAGCCACTTGAAGAAATGAAGGTTACCTACCTGTAGCCAACAAACCAAAGCAGCAGAAATTTAGCACTTTAAAGACTAACAACATGATTTATTTAGTGATGAGCTGGGTCTGTCCCATGAAAGCTCATCACTGAATAAATCATTTTGTTAGCAGAAAGCAGCACTTTAAAGACTGCTTTGGTTGTTGGGAGTACAGACTAACACAGCTATTAATCAGAGTACTTTGATGTCTTGTCTTCACACTTCCCAACACTAGCCTGTTCTGAGTGTTTTTTATGTTCTGTTTCTGAATTTGTGGTGAAGGGAACTGAAGACAGTGTGGTCACTCCATTCAGAACATGGGTGAAGCCAAGGGGAGAGGCATAACAAGGTGGCACGATAATCCAAATATGGGAGTATGCAGCACCATCTGGAAGACCTGTTTACACTGATCTGTAAACACCGCCCCCCCCAGATAAATTTATTTCAGGTAGGTGTCATCAGCGGTTTGCTTTCACCTATTTAGTACATTTGTGCTGACTGATATAAAAGGAACATCTGAAAGAAACAATTACAGCAATATATACACAATTTTTGGGCATCTTCCACCAAATACATTAAGTAGTGATCCCTGTAAAATGTTGGAAATGCTTGTACATGTTGAGCCTTCCTAGTCCAGCACTCATGTCCTGCAACATCCGTAATTTGACATGATTTTAGTTACTCAGATGACCACTTAGCATGGGTGTGGCCAATGGGCCTGTGGTCCAATAAAGTTTGCTTACAGCCAACAGTCTTGGCTCTCTGTTCTGTGGCTCTAATTTAGCCCTAAATGTCTTCTAATTGCCCAATAAACAGTGGAAGTTTGGGTAATGTGGCTGGACAATATTTACCTTTCATGATCTTGCAAATTCTCATTCAGCATGTGTCAGGTCCCAAGAGTGCCCAGCTAGAGAGGTTCAAGCTTTATTGAATGTGAAGTGTTTACACAAAAGTCCCATCACTTTACGTTACTGGAAGTTGTACCCAACTGGGCTCTGAGATCTTAAAAGTTCTTATAACTTTGAGTTCCCAAACTTCCATCAATCAGACTATTTCTGAAAATATTTATTTAAAAAAAAAAAAAAAAAGCAATTAGTATTGGATGACAAAGTCAGAGCTGTAGGGTACAATGTTCAACAATATTGACCCTTGGCTATTATTAAACTACAGGCTGGCACACAACAGTGGCTCTCTGCTGATAAATTGCACCATTTAATGTAAAGGTCACTTTGGGCTGGGAGGAGCAGCTGACAGGAGACAAAGGGAAAGCAGCAAATCAGAGAATAATCTCAGGTATGTTTCAATTTTCTCTAACCTAATTCATCTGTGTTTCAATGTTAAAAATGGTATGTGAAACAGTCCACTAACAGTTGTTGCTAAGAGCAGTGCATATTTGGGACTGTACAAGTGAAAGTCTAGTTCTGACAGTCTGACACAGAAGTTACACTTCTATATAGCAATAATATATTTGCATGTACCTTCATCCTCCCTGAGCCACATCTTGGTTTCATGGTGGTCAAATGGTTTGGTATTTAATGTTATGTTGGCATTTGAACTAATAAATACCTGTTTAAAATCTTTTGCTATTGCACAATCTGATGGGTGTTTACTTTAAAAAAAATGCAATACCTGCAACTGGCTATATGTGAGGTCACCTATTAGCTTGACTTATGCTGAGGTGCATAGGCAAAGTTTAGAACAGGGGTCTGGCTTTGTGGCATAACCCAGTAAAGAGCCTGTGCATAACTGACAGTAGTAGCTGGCCCATGAAACGTATCTTAGGATTCTGCTTTCCTGGCAGTTGCTGCTTGGGTTGAGAGGCTCACTGCAGCAGGTGATCATAGAAGTCCTGAAAGTGCTAAAGAGTAGTGCTGGGCCACTGTTGTGCCTTTGCACCAGTCTGCATCTACCTGCACTCCTGTCCCCTTGACATCAGTATATATGCACAATTTATCCAGGTTAGGAAGGAGTGGTTGCTCATGTCCACTACAGTGTGTAATCTGGTAGCCAGTTTGCATTTGTGAAGGCTGCAGTGTGGGTGCTGGTCTTTGTCTTCCTATGACAAAGGGTTTTGGAGATGTCCTCTCTAAAGTCTGTTGGGTGCTTGTGTGATCCTGTCATTTTAATAGCTGTGACATCTGTGTGCTTTATAAACAAACAAACAGCTGACTCTCTACATGAGTGCAGAGGACAACAAAAACAACAATTTGGGCATGTTAGTCTACAACAGATACTTACAACAAAAAATCCAAATGATTTAATTTATGACCTCTCATTCATTAAAAATCTAGTCTCTTATTCAACTTACATAAGAACTTTTCAGTATCTGGCATTCTAAAATAGCATCTCTATCATTTCCTAAGGGAACTCAGGTTAAAATTTCTACTATGTGGGTAGTGATTATGAAATTTAATAAAAACCCCATTGAACAGCAATGGATTTCTACATAGAGAACACATTTTTCTTACATACCATTTGAACCACAGTTGTCACAAAAGAAAAATCTCAGAATTAAGGGAATATACAAAACAGTACTTAAAATGTATACTTTAAAAATCTGTCAACAGTGGAAGTTTTTCCTTAAAGTTGTATTAATCCACTTTGCTTCAGTGAACAGCTCCATAAACATACAGAATTAGCCTGCTTCCATGAGTAAACTGTTTCAAAGAACACAACTTGATATCATTTGTGTCCTTCTGCCTTGTGTAGAATTTGTTAGAATGCACTAGCATGTTTGTCTTCTTTAGAGCTCCTTCAGGTTTAGGTGAAGGATAGTTTCTTTGACAGCAAAGACAAAGTGGATATTTTCTGTGGCATAAGTGAAGTGGGAATAGATTACCAGGACCAGAATCCAGATAAAGTAAAGCTTCAAAATAAATTCTCTGGCAGCTTCCACATCCTGTTTAGAGGCATAATGGATATTTTAAAGGCTAACTTTTTTTGAAATACATAAAAAAAAAAAATTATCAGCCAGCCCACTCAAATATCCAACTATATATCATGCAGTGCATTGACTACTTTTAAGAGTGAACTACCAGGAGATTGGCATAATGCTGTACACCTGGTGGTTGTTAGCCGGTGGCCAGGTAATGTGCTGTGAGGTACCAACTATGCCCTTGTTATCATCGAAGTTTAAAACTACAAGAGCAGAGAGCTCGTCACTGCAAGCAGCCAAGACAGGCTGATGGATTCCCCTGGGTCCTAAGCAACCCAGATTTTTACTATTAGAGCAGGGACCTGCTAGCTCTGACCCACGGCCAGGCTTTTGTAACCAAACGGTTAGTTCTTTTGTTGTGCCGGCTGTGTTGCAGTAACAAAAGGGTTAACAAAATGGTTAGGCTTGGATCTTAACTAGTTACAAGTTTATTAAGCTACAGTTATAAGCGTACAGTTACAAAAGGCTATTTACTTCTTATATGCTAGCAAAGTACAGGTGTTAACAATTACGTTACAATCCAATACAAAGATATCTGTTACTATCTAACACAATGATATCTTGACACTAGTTACAGAGCTCTAATTCTTTAGCTGTGCACAAAAAAAGTCGGAGACCTACATGGGTGTATCTTACCCTCTCTGCGTCTCTTGATACCAGCGTAGCCAAGCCGGATTGGTCACTCAATTCCGCGGAAAGACGAATAAGAGGTTGGGCGTCCCCAGCTGTGGACCTCGGGAGGCAATCACCTGACCTGACCAGCAGGTAGTTGGTGGAATGCACTCAAAGTTAGAGTTCTGCTGGACCAACCTTTTATACCCCTTTTGGGTTATATATTCTCTTTCTTATCTATGGTGCCAGATCATACTGGTCTGTCTTTGTGACGCCAGTTTATTACAAGGGCATTTCTTACTTAGTTTGCACTTGTAAGACAAGAGATAAGCAATTTAGGAGTACAGGACATTCTTTTGTGCGGGCGGGGCACTTCCCCTTCTGGGTGATTGAGTGGTCATCATATCGATCAGTGCCAGCTGGGGTGATTTCTGAGGGTCCCCCCCAACCCTTGTTGACAGTCTGGCCTGTTAGCCTTCCATCTGTACTTTCTGCTTCTCAGGGTCACGATAAGCTAGCATATCTGGGCCTCAATGAGGGCATCAAAGACTGTGCTGTCAGCAGCTGTTTCCGTGCCCTGTGTGTTCCTCGGTGGGGCAGGGGGGCAGTGAGCAAGCTGGCTTGTAAGGGGGAGACACTCTGGCTACAGTGGTGCAGAACTTGTTCTAATATGTAGAAACGATAGTTTTTGATTAAATATCATCAGTTCAATGTTCAGATATTCCTACACATTACTTTTGTGTAATGTAAACATACATACTCAGTGCCAACATTTAAATATAACTAAGACTATATATTGTCAGACCAATACACGAACACACCATACCAAACCACAAACACAATAGTAGACTTAAATATTTGGTATAACTCTGCATACTATAAGCTGGGGAACCCTGGGCCTGAAGTCCCCATCCAGACCCCAAGACTCCCCTCAATAGACTCTGGCCCATGGCAAGGTGGAGGGTGCAGATCCCCAAGATCTGGATTCAGACCACAAGCTCTACTGGGGCAGGTGGGGAGGCAGGGTGTGAAGAGTAGCTCCAGCTCTGGTGCTATTTGCTGCTGTTCTCCCAGCTGGGAAGAGTGGGAGTGGGGGACCAGAACCATGTGCAGCCAGGGTGCTTACAGGTTAAGTGTACCCCTGTTGCCAAGAGCCTGCACCCTCAGAGAGCTCCTGTACCCCACCCTGCCCTTCTTTCTCACCTAGACCCACATACCCATCCCAACCCCACCCAGAGCCTGCTTGTTCCTACACCTCCCTCCCACCCCAATTTCTCTACTGGTCAACCCCCAACCTGAAAAATTTTCACACTCCTCCCCCCCCACCAAGCAGTTTCTATGGCAGTCTAGGATTTTACCATGAGGGAAGTAGACTTTTTTCTGTAAATATTTTAATCAATGGGATTCTCAACTTAAATTTAGGATTTAAATGCTAAATGATTTAAATCACAGTCTTAATCCATTATCATTTAGGGCTGTCATTCTTTTGGAATTATTGAATAGATACTGAATTTTCAGATATGTATGGACCCCCTTTAAAAGAAGTTTTACAAGTAACAGCATTGTCCAAGTTAAAATGCACTAGGTTATTTTGTTTTATCCAGTTACTTGTGAAGTGCTTAGACAGAAGATGCCTTATAAAGGGAGAATAAAAGTAAATGCCAATATATTTAGCAAACACCTAGAAAATATACTGGAAACTTTTAGAATATGTAGAATCAGGGATAAGAATGTGTTTCCCAATACAGACAAAATCAATTTTCCTCCTTTGCATCAAAATGCACATTTTTCTAATATGCATTCAAAAGCTGCAATATTCAAAATAGTTCTTCAGTCTTATTGTGTCTCCAGGAATAAAATCATTCATGTTGATGATATGCCTAAGGTAGCGCAAAAGAAAGAAAAACAGCTGTTAGCAGGAGTCAGGCTAAATGAAAGGAAGTCTTCTCTGTTCTAGCATCTTAAGTCCAACATTACAGCTGCCTGAAATCGGATCTTTCAAAAGCCTCTGGTACCAAACTTGCAATTTACAATATAGTCATGCAGCTTGCCCAAGTTGTTAGTGGGCTTAGCAATCCACCTACATGTTGCAGTGTCAAGGCCTGTTTTCCAATACAAGGAAACTTAATCTACTCACATAAGGTGACCATATTTCCTAAGCCCAAATATGGGACACTTGGGGGAGGGGTGGGCACATTTCTTGGCTGTGGCTCCCCCAGGGAACCTCCCCGGCTGCCCATGCTTCAGGGCAAGAGCACTGGAACCAGGAGGCAGCTGCAGTGGTCCTCTTCAGCCCCTGCACCCCAACATGCCCTTAAGGCAGGGCTCCCTCTCCAGCCAGCAGCTGCACAAGTGCTGGTCAAGGGAGAAAAAGGTCAGCTCAGCAGGGGGCCTGAATACAGAGCAATTAGCCCCCTTGTTAAAATTAATCAGGATGCCTTCCTGAGGCCTGAAATATGGGGCTGTCCTGGCCAAAATAGGACAGATACTTACCCTATTTCCTACAGCCACAACCTGGCTCTATACTTTTAGAAGCAGGATTTTAAAAAAATCTCATAAAGCAGGCAGGGAAATTGGAACCTAAGAGGTTGAACCTCTAGAGAGTCTGGCACTTTTGTGGTCTGGCAGTTATGGGTGTGGCCAAGTTTCCCACCATCCTATGAAGTTTGTTTACAGGCACTAGTCCTGGCTCTGTGTTCTATGCTGGTGTTTAGCTGTAATTTAGCCCTAAATGCTTTTTAGCAGTGGAAGTGCTGGTGATGCTGCTAGACAACATTGACCTCTCCTGGTTTGGCATCCATCAGGTCCTGAGGGTGCTAGACTAGAAAGGCTCAATCTCTGCAGGAAAGTAAGGGGATTAATTCATTTAGAGTTTAAAGTCATTGCTGCGAACATAGTCTAGGGTAGCAGGTCACCTGTGAATTCTGGGAAATAGTTGATAAGATGGGAATACATGATTTTCTCATCTGGGAGATCCTTTTTGTTTAAGGACAGAATGATTGAGTTGTTGTGAAACCATGGGTATGTGATGATAGTTTTAAATAAGGCCTTGCTTTCTTCCATGAGATTCTACAAGGAAAGAAATGAGTCAAATTGAATTTTTAAAGCATTACCATATATATATGATCAGAACCAGTGCACAAGCCTGCCCACTCCCCAGCCCCCCCCCTCCACACACACACCTCAGCCATCAGTCTGAAATGAAGTTCTCCTTAAAACAAGCTTGTCAAATTCTTACCAGACAGTTACACAGCAGAGTTGTAGCAAAAGTATTGAGTACCTTAACATTTTATAGAGGGAAGACAGACATATGATTTTCTCCCAAGCAACTGGAATGAATCCAGTAAATATCCTGACCATCTGAAAAATCAGCCAGATATGTCAATAGAAGGGAAATGCAGAGTTAGATGTGATCAGGTTATGGTTATTTTGAATTTGGTGTGGACCGCTGCTTTGGTGGATGACTTGGATTTCCCCCCTGTAACTTTTAACTGAATCCCACGATTTATTTTCTCATTTTCTAAAGAAATTTTTAAGCAACTGATCTAATCCGTATGTCATCAGTGAGGTCTCCCTTTGTACATACCTTAGGCAAGGCTAGCTATCAAGTTACAGCTCTTTTTGTTCAAGCCCTCTGTAAGGGAAGAGCACAGCTGAAGCTTACCCTACAGGGCAGCATTCCCCAGTGTCTGCCTGGGTTAAGGGGGTATTCTGAGACTGGTGTAGTGGTAACTCTACCCTTCAGGGTCAGGGAATCTGACCTTGGGGAGATGTTTTTTAAAAAATAAAATAAATGACAGCCTTTGATAGGCAAGGTGTTAAGCTTTTGTAGACCCCCACTTTCTGCATTTGGAGTGCCATAATGGGGAAACAGCCCTAATATTTTGAAGCTGATAATGCACAAACTGCAGTGGCTAATAATGTAGAACAGCTCATGTATATTACTGGACACCAGTGTTGCCAGCCCAATAAAAGTCTCTGCTAAATTGTGCAGTGGCAGTCCAGTGAGCACAAAGAAATGTGAACCTGTAAGGGTAGAGCTAGCAAACACTGGAAGTATTATAATTAGAGCTAATTGAACTTCAGATTTCTGCTTAGCAGGAAGTTTCAGTAGTTTGAGACTGCCCACAAACTGAACATCTTAATGAAAATTCCTTTCAGAAACCATGACACAGGGTGTGTCTAAAATAAAATATACTTCAGTGGACAGTGGCAGCTGCATGACATTAACAAGCATTTCAACAGCTAGAGCTCCCACTGGTCTGCAACTGCCAAGGTAGCTTCTGCTTGCAGTCTTGTTTTGTTTGGTCATTTTCATAGGTTGTTTGGTTTTTAGTAGTGTGTGCGTGAGAAAAACTTATGGTTTAAACCTGGAAGAGCAAAGTAAAAACTAAGATGCATACAGCAGTTAGAAGCTCCTCGGGAAACTTGTCCGAGTTGTGTGGAAGCTGTAAGGCCCTGCAAGTCCATAGCTCTAGAACCCCAGTTTATATTAAAATAGAGCCAGTCACTATGATACTTGTGAATTTAATGCAAAACTTTATATCCCAATAAAGCTACTCTACCAACTTTGCAGAGGAAAACTATTTGTTAGTAAATAGAGGTTGAACCTCTAATCTGGAACTCTCTCATGTAGCAAACTCCATAATCCAGCATGATTTTAGTTAGCCAGACAGCCACTTATCATGGGTGTGGCCAAGTTTCCCCACGATCCAATAAAGTTTGTTTCCTGGCTCTCATATTCTGTGCTATTATTTAGCTGTAATTTACCCCTCAGCGTCTTCTAAGAGTCCTGTAAGCAGTGGTAATGTGCTAGACAATATTGATCTCCCATTGTCAGGCAAATTCTCTTATTCAGCACCAGTCAGGTCCTGAAGGTGGTGGACAAAAGGTTCAACCTGTACCTGCATTTATAAGTCACTAACACATTGCCTTTGCCCCAGAAATACAAGCACCTTTTTCCTATGCCTAAACTAGATGCCCTCATTCTTTACCTCATCGTCACATTCAGCCAGGACCTGGTCATATACACTTAGTGTGACTAAGAAAATAATGGAGGTAACACTTTCAAACAGTGAATCCATTTCCTTCTTTCAGACCTTTGGCCTCCTATGTCCACCATTCTGTTACAAAGAAAAACAGCACAATGATTGTTTAGTGTCATTATTTGAACATATGTACAGGCAAGCTGTCAACTGGTAGAATCTCAAGACAGTTTGTAGATTTTTTTTTTTTTTAAGAATCATTTGACTCTCAAAAGTATAGCTACCTCTAAGATGAAACAGAGAAGCTATTTAACATTTTCAGTTAATTCACTTGCTGAAGGATCACAAATACCTCTATAGGCCAGAATGAATTGTCCAGGCCATTATATATGAAAGCTGTCATCATGATCTGCTCCAGGTTTCTAACTGCAGTTCTTGAGTAGTTCCTTCATATGAAAGTAGCAGTACTGTTTATCTCTGCATATTTAATGACAAAGATAAAATGTTCCAGATGGAACACTCCAAAATGCTCAAATGCATTTCCTCTCCACACAATCATTCCAAAAAACAAAAATCAAGAAAATGACAAGCTGAGCCAACATTTATATTCACAGCAACCTTTGGTCTAATATTTCTACAAGACTAACAACAAAGCACGTGCACATATTTTTCAGCTCCATAGAAACTTACTTCAGACACAGAAAATCTAATAAAGCATCCTTCCAGTTTCTCATACCACAGACAACTTTAATTCTCTCCAACTTCTGTTAGATCAAAATATTTCCCCATAGCTGTACAGACAGTGTTAAGACTATAAAATGTTGTTTGTACATGAAAATATGTCAGAGTTGGGTTATGCATTAGAGTGATTGTGAATACCATTTGCACAATGTAGTTGCGTTCTGCGTGGAACTTAAGGATTTTGTTATAAAGCTGAAGCAAAATGTACGTTTGTATATGATGATGCTTTGGTGGAAGGACAGATGTATATCAGTTTCTGTTTTCCTTTATAACATGCACATTAACCAAACCTGTGTGCGGCCTACCACTATTTCAATGTCCTGTTTCTTGCCATGATTAGTATACGATGCTTTTCCAGCTATTGACGAAGACTGCCTTCTTGGTAGCCATCACACCAGCTACAGTAGGGATTCCTAATCTATGGGTCATGATTAAATTTGTTAACTGTCAACAGCAGGTCAAAGACACATTTGGCTCTTACTGCAAGACTCTATGAAATGGCTTGCCTGGGATGTCTGAATACCAAAGGTGGAGCAGCTGTCTTTTTGTAATGCATAATTGCTTCTCTATTGATTAGAGAGCTGCTGGATGTGGCAGTGTTAAGGAGCTGCAAATGGCTTCTTTAAGTAATTTTCAGGACCCCCTCCCCACCCCCAGCCTTCTGTTCTATGTAGCTGATAGGTCTCTTTTTTGTTTGTACCTCCCCTCAGCCCCTCTAGCCTCTAAAGCTGTGTCTACACTGGCACAAATCTTCAAAATGGCCATGCTAATGGCCATTTTGAAGATTACAAATGAGGTGCTGAATTGAATATTCAGCACCTCATTAGCATTAGGACACTTCCCACCCCAGTGCTTCGAAAGCGCTGCTTTCGAACGGCCGCAGCTCAGCGCAGCTACACGCAAGTCCTCTTCAAAAGGACCCCACACATTTTAAAATCCCCTTATTCCGTTCAACTAAGTGGAATAAGGGGATTTCAAAATGTGTGGGGTCCTTTTGAAGAGGACTCTGTTGTTGCCACGGGCATTCGAAAGCAGTGCTTTCAAAGTGCTCTGATGGAAAGCATCCTAATGCTAATGAGGCGCTGAATATTAAATTTAGTGCCTCATTAGCAATCTTCAAAATGGCCCTTGGCATGGCTATTTCAAAGATTTGTGCCAGTGTAGGCACAGCCCAAGAGTGACTCTCCCCAGCCCCCTGAGTGTGAGGTTTAAGCTGGGGGAGCATGGGATTACATCAGTCTGGGGATGAGGGTTCCCCCCCACTACAACTCAGATTGAACTAACAAACAGTGTTATTGTGTTAATATATTTTCCCTCTCTATGAAATAACTACTATGAATATATAAACACAAGGCACAATTTTATATTCTTTCCACAAGTGCAAAATTAGCTAGTTACAGCACTGCTTCCCCTCCCACATACCCCTGTTTTTGATTTGCTTTGGGTCACCAAGTCTTCCTGAATTGTCAAAATGGGTCTCTGTCTGGAAAAGGTTGGGAACTGCTCAGCTATGGGGACAGTAACAAATGAAGCTTTTAGGATGGGCCTGCTGTATCTAGTATACCACAAAGATACTTCATCCAAATTTTATGCCTCAGGTGGAGTCTTAAGTTTTGCATCCACCAAGCCAGTTATATCAAGGTTTTTTCCCCTCCTTCCTAAGCGAAGAGGATTTCTCCTTAGATTTTGTTAGGGCAATTGTCTTTTTAGTGAGACAGTCAAGCCATTCAAATTCATGTGCAGCTTTGTTTCAGTGTAAAATGAGAAGATTAAAAAGGAAAAGTGATATCACAAGCTGTGTGAAGACCTATTATGCCCAGGCCAGCAAAGATCCACTCAGACAAGTTAGTGGCTCACTCTGTGTCTTGAAGCTGTCCCTGATTTCAGAAAATACACACAGCAGTGACATGGAGTTCAATCCAACCTCTACTTCCCCTGATTTTCTAGTGCAGAACTTCCAGTTAGGTGCAAGCTTTGAAGGGTAATCTTACACTCACTCTTAAAGTACACCTCTGCTTTCCTGCCTCTGGGTTTCTGCTGACTGCTTGTGAATCACCAGGAGTGGAATCTGCATGTACAATTGCACAAAACAAAAAATTCAGCTATTTACCCTCTAGTATGTGCACTACCACTTTGTGACAGGTTGCCCAGCCACAGAAAAGGAGTCCACATGGCATTCTTACTGAAAGAAGAACTGAATGCCGGTTGCTGTGCCCCATCCCTTGTGCCCTCTGCTACAGAAAGCAAGTGGGTGTGAGGGGTGCAGATGCAGCTCCAACAGATACTGTTATACAAAAGTATTTAACTTTGTGCACATTGCATGCATGTGAACCAAGAGTGGAATCTGCATGGATGGTACATCTCGGACCACTAATGTAAGTAATCATTTTAATGTGGGTTGATTATCCATGTAATGGTCTGAGCCCCTTTTAATCTCAAACATTTGCTATCACTTACATTGTGGCAATGATTTCCCCTGGCAAATGATATACAATTCCCCCCGCCTTTTATTACAGGGGTACCTCCCTCATCACCATCCTCCAGCCCCAACTGGTCACAAATGAGGTAATTTGCTGGATGAAGGCAGCAAGTCTTGCTGCTGCCCCTCTTGGTCAATAAAGTAGGCCAAGAAGTGGTCATAGATATTATTCCAATGATTTACATAAAGCTCTTCTAGCATCAGTATTCATTATTCCAATCTCTACATAGCATAATGTTTTGTTTTTTGCACTCCCACCGTGCATTGTCCAAAGTGATGCCCAACTTCCTGTCTTGGGTGGTTACAGTTAGTTTAGAATGAAGGAATGTGTATGAGTAGCTCACATTAGTCCTTCCAATATGTATTACTGCACATTTGTTTATCTATTAAGTTCAATGAGAGAGAATATGGAGAACACACTATAACTTGATTTGCCAGCTTCTGTGAAAATTGCAAACTGCTTTTTTGTGTTTTGGGATTTTATTTCAAGTTAAGAACTGTTTTCTACGGACATTCAGTACTAAGTTTGACTAACTGAAATAGTTTTATTCATCTGTAAAATTCATCTTGCTCCTCACATCTTTTTCAGATGATACCTGTTATGTTGACCATGTGTTGTCTGGAGATGGGGAGAAGAGCTATGGAGGCTGAGAAAGTATGTCAGAGAGGTGAGTAACTGGTGGATCTGGTCATTGTCAGCTTTTCTTTACAGACCTAAGTTACTTATTGTCAAAAAAGAGCAACACTCTTACATTGTTGGTAGTATCTTCAAGCTAAAAGTCTGAAAAGAGGCCTTTGACATTTTATGTGACATGAGAGCGCTGTTTGGAACCACATGGTAACTGGGCTTGTTTGACTATAGAAAGGCAAAACATTAAATTTGCCCGAGTGTCTGAGGAATAAATTTTAAATGTTCTCTGGAAATAAGAAAAATATTTAAAACAAATTTAATTAGCCTATGAGAGGTATTTATTAAATCTGGAGACTAAATTCAATCCCTGAAGGGTAAGGAACTGATATTTGTCCTGTTTTGAGTGTTAGGCTTAATGTAATCTTAAGGCTAGAGTTTCAGCTTTGTAAGTCATCTATCTTTTAATTTAATACGTTGCCAGTGTACAGTCAATCTTACCTAAAAATAATATTTTCTAAATCAGAAAGGATACTAAATCATTCCAGTGGTTGGCACAAATGAGGGCATGGCAACGTGATCAATGTCAGTAAGGTAACTGCAATAAGAGAGATACACCTATAAATTGCTAAATCAATGTTTTGATTGAAATTAACCCAAATATTTAGTCAGAAAAATATTGAGCATAAACAAAATATACCCACAAATCCAGTGGAAGAACTAGAACAGCAGTACTGTATACCAGATTCTGTAAGTATCTGCAAGGATATGCCTTGAATTTACAATACCCACTTATTTATTCTGTACTGTAGGCATTTCCCAGGCACTGTCCACTTCCTCAAAAGGGTCAATTTATTACCAACAGATTACCTGGCATTGCTCAGGTCCTCAACTCAATTTTGCAGATTTGACTCCATTAACCACGGATTAAACAGAGACTGGGAGTGGCTCTCAGCTTACAAAGGCAGTTTCTCTGCTCTAGGTGCTCATATCTCCCCATTAGACTCTGACAAAGGCTCACATCCCCCTATCTGATCTGACTTGTTTTTTCCTCTTTTGATAAGTACTGTTGACACTGGGCCATTTCCACCTTGCTGAATAGACTTGTCAGGTCTGGCCCTCCCCTCTTACTGGGACCCAACTTTTTTTAAATACCACTCTGAAACCACCACCTCCCCGACTCATGCATCTGATGAAGTGGGTCTTTGCCCACAAAAGTTTATGCTCCAAACTATCTGTTAGTCTGTAGCTTCGAGAACAAGAAATCTCGTGGCACCTTATAGACTAACACAGCTACCTCTCTGATACTTGTTACCAAGTTTGATAATCCTAGCTCTCAGTGTAGGAGGTGCTCTTGATCAAAAAAGCAAACTAAAATATAGTGCAGGCAGAGCAACTCCCCTTCTGGGGTTGGGGGGCCCAGGCTGCCTGCAGCACCTCCAACCGCAGCCTGCCCAGGACTGCTGTGGATGGGAGCTGCTCTGGCTCCACTGGAGCATCCCCCACCGACACACATGGCAGCACCACAGGGAGGGACACTCCAGACAGGCTGGGCTCCCCAGTATGCCCCATTCCACACCCCTTTAATTAGTCAGACAGCTAATCCTAACTGGTTAACTCATTAAATGGGATTTTACATACCTAATATGTGACCATCTTTCCCTCCCTCTACATTTTCATGTAGATGGGGCCCTCTACCATTTTAATTTACACAACTGTGTATAAAGAGATATTTAGGGAGACTGCTACCCTGCAATAAATATCCACAGTTGACTCAAACTTGCAAGCCCCAATCAGATAGCACAGGCTAGCAATGGGTGTCTAATTGCCAGGTAATATATATCCTATGGCAGCCGTAGTCAATGAGTGGACTGCAGGCCAAATCTGGACTGCCAAGACACTTTTGAATGGATCATGAACTCTCCATTTACTACTTTCTCTGGAGTCTGTATCTTGACAAAAATAATGGATTACCCCTGCTCTAATCACTTGACATGGTTTTCCAAGAGAGGCCTGGTGATATTAGACAGTTTTCTTACTTCTCTTGATATATTAAAGTTATTTGTCTACTTTCCGTGCCTTACATTAACAGGTGGCTAATCAAATGGCTTCATTAGTCACAATTATGTGAGGAATGTGCCAGCAGGAGCTCAACATTCCTTACAATTATATTTATAGGTAAAGGAAATCAGTAAGTCTAGAAATTAGTTTCATCTCTGATTTAAAAAGACCTGCGGTTTATAAAGACAGGATTAACTGTGACTATAACATTCTTGTGCTTAGATAAATAAGTATTACATAAGGAAGTCAGAGGCCATTCAAAAGAGCATGACAGGTACACAACATTAATGGCTGCAACTTCTATCCTCATCACTATGGTGCAACAGCAGCTCGGCCGGAATCTGTTGTGAAATACAGAACAGGACGTATTCCAAACTATGCTCATCTACTGCCAAAACCATCCCATGCTTACAGAAGACTACTCTTTAATAGACAAAACACATTAAACCTTGGCATTCTGCCTTGCCATCTGTCTCAAACAAACGAGCTGAAGAGGGCACCAGAATCCAGTTACATGCTCATAACCCAGAACTCTGTAGTCTCCTAGAATAGAGGTTTAGCACAGATTATGAATGTGGGAGCACTTTCTCCTTATCTAGAAGCTATGGCAAATTACCAGATTACTTTTGTGACCCCAGAGGTATAATTTAGACCACTGTAGCCAAAGAATGATTTACTTCAGAGTGAAGTTAGAGATCTTGCAAATACAGTTAGTCTGTACACCAGCTCTCTTTTCCTAATTTACATTCATTTAAAACTACTGTTACATCATTGTGCAAATGACTGGCCTGCCTTATGGTGATTTATTCTGTGCAGCTGTATTCAAGCTCTCCCCAAAGGGAAATTTAATTATGCACCAGCTGTGTTGACGCCAGCATTAGGAGGGAGTGAGAATTTCAGGGCTTACAGAAAAAGAGGGGGACACTTGGAAATAAACATTTTATGCAGATTTTGTAAAAAACTTTTGGCATCATCTCATACTAGTTTAAAAGATGGGTAAAATTTTCAAGCCAAAGGATATACAGGAATAGATGACATAACCAGGGTGAGTACAGCACTCCTGTTGATATTGGAGAAACCAGGGTTAATGTTACGCTAGTGCTGCATACAGTAAAGCCCCAACTTACGTGTAGGTCATGTTCCTGGACAATCAAGTGATTTGAGTTTTGTGCAAGTCAAGGGAGCCAGGCTGCCACCTGGTTCCCAGCTCCCTGCCACTCCTGGGAGCCAGGAAACTGACCAGCACAGCAGCACTAGTCAGTTTCCCAGCTCCCACAAGCAGAGAGGAAACAGGCTGCTGCCTGGTTCCCAGTTCCTCACCACTCACAATTTCAACTCCCATTAGTCCAAGTAACGCCCAAGTCAAAATTGTGTAAATAGAGGTTTTACTGTACTTACTATTTGGTAGAGTAAGAGCTGGTATTCTCTCAGTCAATCATAGCACTCTTGGATTCCTGGATCTCCCCAGAGCTGCTTGATTGCTTCTACTTGTTTTCTTTTGAGTGTTGTTACTTCGTCCACCTCCACTTCTCTGATCATTATGAAAAAAATTATACCCATAACTACAATTGGTTACAGGACTATCGGTTCATTGGCTGTGAAGACATGGAACATGTCCTACAATTTAACTGGCATTAACAATATGTTAAAAAGCAAAACTTCAACAAGGAGCATAGGGGAACAAAATCCCCTGAAAAACAAACAAAACAGCAGTATGGAATGCAGTAGCACCAACTGCCTTGTCAGCACCAAGCAAAGAAATGTCACCTGTGGTAAAGGAAAGCATTCCAAAATGGCTGAAGCCATCATAAAAGATTCAAAATCTCACTCACCTCATCACCTGTGTACCTGTAAATTTAATTAAGGCTAATTTGTATGGGTACTAATGTAGAACTTTGTACTGAAATTAAAACACTAATGTTTTCCAACTAAAAAAAGTCAGATTTATTAAGTGCAAGTTGGGAAATCTGTTTTGGAGCATAAGCTTCTAGAAGCAAAGACCCCACTTCATCACATGCGTGAGTGGGGTTCCAGAGGAGGATCTACAACTCCATAGTAGCTGTTGCTAGTGGACTACATTCTCCATGACTGAACTGACCTCATCAAATCTAGCCCACCTCTTGACTGGGATGCCCTCTTTTTCATAAGCCTATAAATTTAGACCCTCCTCTGGAACCCCCACTCATGCATCCGACAAAGCAGGTCTTTGCCCACAAAAGCATATACTCCAAAATATCTGTCTATAAGGTGCCACAGGACTATTTTTTTTTTTTTTAAAAAGGCACAACATGTGAGATGTGCTGCTTGTTCCAGCTCTGTTATGGTCACATTTCTTCTAAAAAACCCTCTTTCTTAGACGGAGGAGGAAAATTAATTGCTATTTTTCAGACAGGATGAAATTCACCTCTGTGCAGCAGGCTAAACAAGGCCTAATTGCCACTCAAGTTCTACTTGAGTCATATTTTGAGGGTGTAAATGGGATGTAAGTAATGCACAGGCTACTGCCTGGGACTCTGCCTCACGGCAAATGTCACCCATAGACTCCTATTACTAATCTGAAGCAAGCACTTTGTTTCTATTAAAGGTTTCAAATACTTCAAAGCAAACTTCCATATTCTTTAAAAGGGCCATTACTATTTTCTAGACAGTCAGGGAAATCAGTTTCTTCTCACCACTCTGATGTATATCTTTTCATTTTTAAGTGCAACCTGAGATTTCCCCACACAGATAGTGCAGCTTGAATTGTCACTGCACCTAAATAATTCTGGCCTGGCAGAAATCTAGATTTCTATATTGAAAACTCTCTTCCTTCCATATCTTCATTTAATTCATAACATTTTAGTCTACTAGTTGTTTTCAGAGCATTTTCTCTGGGATTTTCTTATTCAGGCCTACAACATAGCCTATGACATTCTAGGGAGGAGATGCACAAAGAGGGAGACCTTGCTGAATGCCAGTGCGCCCATTCGCAGGGCTGACCACAGGGGTACAAAGGGACAGAGGCTGGGTGCAGAAGAGGGTTTGGGTGTAGGAGAGATTTCTCACCTGGGAGAGGAATGTAGGAGGGAGTTGGTGGCTCGTAGGTGGCAGCCCAATGGGATCCTCAGACAAACTTCCCACCTGTCACAGCCTCTCAAAGCAACTGGGGTAGGGTGTGGGGGTAAGAAGACAGACCTGGTGCACTGCCTCTGTGCCCACCCCCTTAACCCCCCCTCCCCCACACAAACATTGCTGCTTCCATTGGCAGGAAACTAGCCATTGGGAGCAGCAAGGATTGTACTGGGGGGTGGGTGCAGAGGCAGCAAGTGGCATGTGGAGGCACATGACCCCAGCAGCAGGCTGCTTTGAGATACCCAAGCAGGCAGTGGGGCAGGCAGGGAGCCTCTTTGAGGTGCCCCTTAGGCTGGATCCAGAGTCTTGGCAGGCTGTGTCTTGCCCCTTCCAGATATAGCTTAATGCCTACTGGAAAGAAAGTCTCAAAAAACACCCATGTCTTTTGCTGATTTGTCTTCCACATTTCCCAATTTGGAATTGCTTTTTGTTACCATCAAAGCTGAAAGGAAGCCAGTGCAGTGCACTCGTATGACAGTGGCCGGCAGAGGAGACAAATCTAGACACTGGTGGCCACCAGAGTTGGGAGTCCTGACAGCTGGGGGTGGGACGAGGAGAGGTTGCAGGCCCAGAGCTTGGGCAGTTGGACAGCCTAGTTGCTGCTCCAGCCAGTGCTAGAGGATCTGGCAGCTGTGCGGCATGGTGACCACACTCCTATAGCCCTGAGTCACCCACACTTACATTTGTTACAAGTACTGTCATACTCAGTGGGAGGTGGGGTTCTGATATGACAGTACCTGTAAGAAAAAAAAGTACCTTTTCCTAAAAGTGTCTGGTTTAGTACCAGTACCTGTTCCTAGAAGTACTGGTTTCAAGTACAAACTCTGATTTTACTAAAATGTATCATTTCTTCTGGGTCCCTCACAAAGGCGGCTGAATGTAGACAGAATTACGGAACTAGCTAGTATCTTAACCAGGATAAAATATTTCAAACAGGCTATGTGTCAGCCTCCTGAAGTGGTATTTCTACTCCTTATTTATATTATTCCCCTCCACAGCTGTGGCTCACACACTGTTCCACTGCATTTAGGCTTTGCTAACAGAGAAATGCATGTGCCATGACACCCACTCTGTAGCATAAGCTCCCAAGCCCATCCTGATGTACAATTATTCTTGCAAGAGTATTTCACACCCAACAAATAAATCTGTGTCAGGCAATAAACTTAAAACCTATGACCTTTAAACACTTAACTGGATAACAGTGTTATTTTGGTTGCTGAAAAAGTGGTTTCCGCTCAGTTAAGTGGTGACTACTTTTATACTTTCTATAGTGTTGTAGAATGAGCACGACAGCTTGAGTTAAGCTTTGTTAGTTATGTACTTGAGACGTTTTGCTGAAAACTGGAATTTTTCTAAAACAAATTTGCACAAAACTGTCACTGACCAGCTCTGCAACATTTTATGAACAGTAGACAAATTTTAAGCACTCAAAAAAAATAAATGAAACCCTACAAGATGGAAAGAATTTTGAAATTGTTCCAAACACTGTTTTCTTGTTTTTCCAGGATGCTTAAAAAAAAAAAGCCCATCTTACAAAACAGGAACGAGAGTGCCAGCAACTTCCCCCCACAAATCCCCAAGTGGGAATCCGCTACCTCTGAATATGGTCAAGGTGGAGTACTGCACACGTGTTAGGTAGGTAGCATTTGGGAAGTAAGGAGGCTGCCAGATACTCAGACCATCACTTCCACTAGAGAGGATATAAATACTTCATTGAAGAGGATGTTAAAAGTTTACAGAATGCACAGGTTAAGAAAGGAATGTGCATCGGGCATGGTTTTCCAAATTGGGGGGCATGCAGAAATTTCAAGGGTGGGGGTGAGGAAACCCAGCCCCCTGCATCCTTCCCACCCACTCAAAGAAAAAGCTGGCTCTTGCTTCTATCTCTCAGCCCCTGCCAATAGGCAACCCAGCACAGCCGCTATGAAAGCAGGCAGCTGCTGAAAGCCCACATGCAGCTAGCTGCCTCCTGCAAAGGTGAGTGTGTTGGTGGGGAGAAGGATGGGTTTAAATGAGGGGCAAGTGGTGCCTGGCTTTGAGGGAGGGGAGAGGCTCAGGAAGGCAGCTCACAGGCCGCTGGCCCATGGTAAAAAAAGGTGGTGGTGGGGGCACGTGAGGGTTTCTCAAAAAATCAAGAGGGGGCATGATGCCAAAAAGTTTGGGAACCACTGATACAGGGCTTGGCTAAGCCCCAGAGTTTGATTTCACAATTGCCTAAGCCAGCAGGGCAAGGCAGGTCGTGGAGCCCTGTAAAACCCAATGAAATAACTTCTTGGGTGACACGCTTTTGTGGGGCAGCCCCAATGGGTCTATAGCCTATATTCTAACACGGCTGCCTCGGTTACTGAGCCAGCAGCGCTCAGGTGGGTCAGGCGGGGGATGGCTGGTCTGACGCAGGGTGAGAGCCGCCTTATAAGAGGCCCCACAAGTCTCAGTGCTGCGAGGTCGTTGACTGGTTCGGTATTATTACCCGGTAGGTTTGAAAGAGGCACCGAGCGGTTCCAAAACACGGTGCTAACTGGAAGGAACCCGCTCTGCTGACTGGTGGGGGCGTTTGTGTCTCAGGCAGCGGGGCCTGGTGGGGAGGGAAGGGAAGGGGTGATGCTTACCTCTCACGGGTCCCTGGGGCTGTGAGCCTGACATGGCGGCGCGGCTGGCCAGACCAGGCCGCGCCCATCTACCGACCAGGTAAGAACCACTCTCCCGCCCTGGCCGCGCGCCCATTTGAACGCCAATCCCCGCCCCCTCCCAGGTGGGCGGGCGGGGCTCAGCTCCGATTGGGCGGCGCGGCTGCCCATAGGGGCCGGCCGCGGGGGTACAAAGCTGGCAGCCGCCCACCCGCGAGGGGTGGAGGTTGCTGCAGCATCCGGAGCTCAGGGAGAGTAATGGGTGGAGCCCGCCCAGACAGCCGCGGCCCCCCTCCGGGGGAGGGGCAGTGCGCGAAGCCGCCTAGCGTACTAATGCGACAGGTAATGCTGGGGAGGGTCCGTGCCTTGTCAAGCTCTTTGCTTTGAAGAAAGGACGGCCTTGTGCAACAAGCCTCAGGCGCGCTGTCTTTAACTACACACCTCTTCTCTGCCTTTTACCAGGTGTGACGTATCCTAACGTAAGGCCAAAGGACGCTGATGGATACTTGCCACCCTCATTCCTGGCTCTGCCCGCACGCATCTTCGTTACCCGCCTCTTACTCAGTGCTTGGTGGGATCTTAAATTGGAAATCCCAGGGGACTGCAAGGGAATGGGGTCTGTCTTACCTTGTTTTGCTCAGATGTGTGCTGTGTTTTTAGAGCATCTATTGCTTTGATCATAGAGTACTCTTTCCACTTTCTCCTGTGCCTGCAAGAAAACACAGTGAGTAAACCTGATTTTTATGCCACTAGAGGGCACTTTAACCAAATTTCGGTCATGAGTATCTTGAAATTGCTCGTTAGTGGTGGTGGAGTCCAGACTAACACAGCTACCTCTCTATCGTTCAGTATCAGTGTTTTGGGTGCTAGCCCAAATGTGAAGGGTGGGGGATCAAATGTAAAAAGGGATATTTGTATTCAACACAAGACCTTAAATTGCAAATATTATTTTTTTTTCCCCAAAGTAAGAGATTTTCACAATGGTCACAACAAGCCGTTTTTTTAAAAGTATTTGAGTGTCAAGCCAAAGTAAAATAATTTAAATGAAGGAAAGTGCAAATGAAGTGTGTATGCATGTTAGACAGAGAAAAATAACTAAATGCAGGTTATTTACCAAGTTTGAAATAACAAATTAAAAATTTTTTTTGTGCTACACCATCTGCACATGAGGCTTCATATTCAACAAGGATTGCTTCCCTTCCATGACACCCCACTTTGGGTGGAGTGCCAGTTCTTTAGGAGGCTCCCTTGTGCGTGCTTTCCCCCAGACTGATCTGCGGACAAGCAGCACCCAGTCATGGACCCACTGGCCTTTCCACTTGGTTATGGTCTCATTGAATGCATCCAAAAGGCCCATGTGAGCAAGAAGAAATAGCAATGGGTGGAGGAGGGGAAAGGAAATACACCTGCTGCATGGCAGTTTATTCTCAGGCACTGTTTGAACAAGTTCTGTCCAATGAAAATGATGCACAAGCTGCATTCTACAAAGGATTCAAGAGCGTGAGCGCCACCCCCCCAGGTCAATTGCCCTTTAGGGCTTGGTACCCAAAAGGGTTCCTCTTAAGTGGCCGATGCTCTCTAACAAGGCTTTTCTTCAGGATGGGTGGTTTACACTCAAGTACATCCCAATTATTTTATGGGCCTGTGTGTCTATCAACACTTCAAGGGGACCTAGGGACTGACAGAGTGTAACCCCACTTCTTTACTTTGGTTTTATTTAAGACTTGCTTCAGAGTTGTGGCTACCACACCATGGGTGAGCCAGTTGTTTGGGAGGGAGGGAGAGATCGCTGTGGTGTAACCACTAGTGTAGGAAATCTCACCCACGAGCCACCTCCTAATACTGCAAACCTCCCTATAGTTGGGAATAAAAGTGATTCCAGCTGCTCTTGCATTAACCTGAAAATAGATTTAAGGGAGAGAGAGGGTGTCTTGGAAAAACAAACACTCTGAGTTGTACTGAAGTCTGCCACTTTTGAATAATCAACAAATCAAAAGCTTTTTGGCTTCAGTAGCCAAGCCAGAGTGGACAGGAAAGCATGCAGAGACTTGGTCCTCTAATAGGGAATAAGATCCACTTGGCACCCTACCTCTATTTTACAAAATAAACATTTCCTATGGGACTCATTTAGTCTCATGCCTCTTTTCCTTATCATTCGCAGCCATATTTCCTTGTGAGAGAGACTTTACTGAACACACTCCTGGCATCTGGCTACTCTAAAAAGTAATTTACAACAGGAGAGGTGCTCATATAGAGCTCCTGAACGGGTTTTATGAATGATTGCTTTTCCCCCACACATTTTGCTTGCAAAAGACCTGTTCTAACCACCTACATTGAATTCAGGAAGAATTGCTTATTCAGACCATAGCCGTACCAAGTACTTGGAACTGACTGTTGCACGAGTGCTACTTGACTGCTTTACTGAAGGCACACCAATTGAGTTCTCCACTGATACTGTCCATTAATGTAATGATCAGAACATTTGCCCTATAGAAAGGGTTGTTTCTGTATTAATTAGACCAGCAAAACAACTTAGTAATGTAAATTGAGTTGTGTAACTAAATGTAGGGAAAAAATCTTTATAGAGGACAAAAAGTGGCCAGACGTAATAAACCAATGTGTTTTTTTAAAAAAAAAAAAAAAAATTATTCCTGGAGCATAAACGATTAGCTAAGATGGTCAGCGATGCCACCACTTGGTCTGTGTTCCCTTAAACCTCTGACTGACAAAAGCTGGGACTACACAAGGGGATGCAGCCGGTCATAAAGAAGCAGATGGACTATTGGTGCAGCCATTCTTAGCTGGGAGAGATATTGTCTCTCCTACAGACAATATAAATATTAAATAGCAGTAATTATAATATGTGGAATACCTAGATTTATCTAAAAATAACTAGGTCATGGCTTTTTTGGGACCTAATGGGGGATTGTGTGGCTGAATAGAGAGGTGTGAAGAAAGCCCATCAGAAGGCTTAAAGCTTTTAATCAGATACAGTCATATTTTGCACAGACTGAGACACCTGTCTTGCACCAGGATGCCTGCCACAACATACTTTAAACAGGAAATTATGTACTTCTTGTAACTTGCCATCATGTTACCAAAATATATATTTAGTTTGTTGTGGCACCTAACTTGAAGCATACTAAATGCCTTGCTTAAAAGTTTATGGAGCATGTAAATACTATTTCCATTTAGTTTGGAAAAATTCTCACACAGGAGATGAACCTAGATTTCAAATGGTATCTAAAAGTATTATTCACGCCCCCTTAAGATATTGTACTTGTGGGGGGCGGGGAGAAAATCAGGAGAAAAGGGCTGGAGGAACCCTTACATAAGCAATACTTTCATGGCCAACCCATCAAATAATAAAATATTCCTGTATTAATAAAAAGAAATCTATATAAATGTATTATTTTTTACAAATAGCTGATTTATGTGTTTAAAGCTAAACTTCACATTGTAAGTCGGGGACAAGTGCTGGTGAACTCAAACAAGAAATTGTTTTCTATTCATCCATCAAGGCTAGAGGGGCATCAAATATTACCCTTAATTAATTTTTGATTTTTCAGAGATGCTGAGCATGAGTATTCCGCATTAAAGTCAATGGGATGGCAATTAGCACCTCTGACAAGCAGTTCATTTGCATAAATATACACACAAATATTACTGCAACTCTCAGTGACAAAAGATGATACTCCTTTTTTAATAATATCAGTGCATGGATGCCATTTTTTTTTTAAATTTACTAGGAGGGAGATAAATTCATCTATCCGGGGGCGGGGTTGGGGGGAGGTCATTTATTCATCGTTCCTTTTTTGTTTCACAGGGCAGTGTAACCTAGAGTCAAAACAGGGCAATGCAGTCTAGTGGCCAGAGTCAATACAGCAAGGCCCTTCTTGCACAACAGACCCCATGGTTTGGGAAGGGGTGAGGAAGGTCCAGGTCCTCCCTTCTCCACCAGGCCCCAGCCTAGGGCCCTACTCGTGGTGGGACGGCCAACCACTGACTTGACAGGGACACCCACTTCCCCTTCTGGAGACCCACAGATAGCTTCTTCCCCAGCAATAGCCAGCCCAGACTGAATAGCTCCGCAGGCCTGGGGCTGGAGTTAGAGCGCACCCAGCAAGCCCGTAGGGGTGGAGCCTCCTTGACCATGTGAGCCAGATTAGCTCGCTCTGTTTCAGTGTGGGGTTGAACACCCCATCATCCAGTTTCATATATAAAAAGTTACTTATTTAGTAACTAAAAGGGAGAAGTGCAAGGGAGTGGGGGGAACCACCTGAAAGATCTGAGGTCCCAAAAAAAATAATGATACTATAATAAGAATCTGGGATACATAGAGGCTTAATTGCTTCACTTTTTTGTGATATTTGAGAGGATAAGAACTTGGAATCATCATAGCTTATGAATATAATGCATATAATTCTCTCCAGAATCAAACTGAATTTTCCATCTCTGTGGTTATACACAAGAGATCACAAAACAGAAGAACCCAGCCATCCAAATGACTTTAGAAAGAAACATCAGTTTTGTACAAAATGAAATCTATTTCCTTTCAGAAACTACAAGGTTTTGATACCTCTCTGGAGATACATTGGCTACATCTACACTAGAACCTTCTGTCTACGGAAGTTACTGTTGGAAGAGATGTTCTGACAAAACTGCTGTCAACATCTACACATAAACTTTTTGGAGTGTCTACACAGCTTCTGTCAACAAAATGCATTGTTGTGTGTAGATGCTCCATGAGTTTTTGTCTCCAAAACTCTCTAGTGTAGACATAACCATTATGTAGATTAATATTATCTGTATGATTCTGTGTAGTATGTCTATGAATACAAAATGCTTTATCAGTCTGACTTTTTTCCTCTAGATCGGTTAATGGAGTCTGTGTAGCTGTTGTAAGTAGGACTATTAGTGACTTTAAAATGTGTCACTAGCACTGGGACTGTATGTAGAGGTCAAAAGTTCAAATTTTGGCACTCTGCCTCAGAAAAGTTGCTGACCCCCATGGCAGAGTGTTTTTGTCCTTTTGTGCTAAAGTGGCAAGTGTTGGGCTTAAAGTTCTACATTTGACCTCCAGGCTTGCCTGTGTTCAATTCTTTAGACAATTACCCATATTCCTCATTTTTCAAATGGTTGTTTTCAAGATCCATCATGCACGTGTTTTTTTTTTTTCCTGTGAAACCTCCAAACAGGTGCTGTTAACAGATTGGACTTGCCATATTTTCAGAAGAACTAGGTTAAAAAGAGGGTATGTGATGGTATCCATTTTGCCTGCATGGCTTTCTTTATATAGTCTTGTTTTGTATAGCCTTTGCGATCAACAACTCGATGTCTGGTTGGCGATTGGTACCAGAGCCCCACAAGGGTCAGTTCTGCCATGCAGGCAAAATGGATACCATCATATACCCTCTTTTTAACCTAGTTCTTCTGAAAATATGGCAAGTCCAATCTGTTTAAGTGCAGAGTCCTGCACTTAGGATGTCAGAACTCCAGGCACTGCTGCAGACTGGGGACTGACTGGCTAAGCAGCAGTTCTGCAGAAAAGGACCTGGGCATTACAGTGATAAGGAGCTGGACGTGAGTCAATAATGTGCCCTTGTAGCCAAGAAGGCTACGCTATTAGGAGCATTGCCATCAGCTCTAGGGAAGTGATTATTTCCTTTTATAGTTCTAGACCCCCCCACATTACTACAAGGATGTGGCCACATTGGAGAGAATCCAGTGGAGGGCAACCAAGCATGACTTGAACACGACATAGGAGGAGAGGCTGAGGGGATTTAGGTTTATTTAGTCCGGAAAAGAAGAGAAGAGTGGGGGGTGGGATTTGGTAGCAGCCTTCAAAGGGGGAGAGGACAAAGTTGCAGTGGGAGAGGTCTAGGTTGGGTATTTGGAAAAACTACTTTGCCAGGAGGGTAGTGAAGACAGGGAATAGGTTACCTAGAATCTCCATCCCAAAAGGTTTTTGTGTCTTGGCTTGATAAAGCCCTGACTGGGATGGTTTACTTGGTCCTGCTTTGAGGAGGGGGTTGGACTTGATGACCTCCTGAGATCTCTCCCAAAGTTAGTTTTCCGCAAAGTTCCCCTTATCCTTGAAAGCTCTTGTACTGCATGACTGAAAGTCAGAAACCAAACTACCCAGCTTGGTTTTGTGGTTGCATGGGCATGTTCTTAAGTAGTCCTCCAGTGGTCATTGCATCTTTTCAATAGTTTCTTTCTTGTCTGCTTTAGAAGTATTACATCTGAAAACCCTGAATATAAAAAGCAACTGCTGAGCAATCAGAAAAGATGCTGCGTCAGTAAAGATAATTTCAAAACAGCACAGCCACTCTCGTGAGAGGTACAGTCATGATACTGGGCAAAATTCTATTGCCTGTGTCATGCAAGTCAGACTAAATGATCATAGCGGTCCTTTCTGCCCTTGAATGTATGAAACTCACTGTTCACAGTCTGCACTCCCCAGTGATATTTTTAAGTATTCTCTACTTTAATAGAGCAATCCTGGCTCCTGAAGTCAGTGGCAAAACTCCCAAAGGCTTCAATGTTTTGACAAAATTTCTCACTTTTGAGACTATGGATTCAAAGCCACAGAAGGTAGCATGGTGGAAGTACTGGTTTAGATGAGTAGTTGCTGGCATTTTAGGCAACATGTCATCTAACCCAGAGCCATGTGCCACAGTAGTTTAATGACTGGTGACTGCCAGTGCCAACTATATCAAAGCTTTAACCTTTATTACAACAGATGAAGCTGAATCAACAGTTTCAATATTGAACCCTTGCTACCTGCCCATTGAAAGCCAGTGCCACTGACTTCAAAGGATCCAGCACTTCATGTAGGGACTTTGGTGAAAGGTGGGGAAAGGACTCCGTTTTCACTGTGTTCAAATGCTTTGGGCACAGAGCTTATGGAAGGGATAGTGTGAAAAAATCAATCAATATATTGCAAAAAATGAGGGATGGGATGCTTGGCACATGCTATTTCAGTAAGCTGCATTGGTGACAGATGTCTCTTTTTACTTGTTCTGCAAAGTACTGTATGCACTAGACATGGTATAAATAATAAGCCATACAGTTAATAAATACGGATTGTATGCATCATCCAACGAGGGACATTTAGTTTCCGTTTACTTACTAAGGCATTTCACTATCATTGGGCAAAATAAAATTACAATTAACTAATCCAGTAAGCCATTGAATTTGATCTTTAGCATATAAACTAAGTATTAACAGACAGACGTACACTTTTATGAATACACAAAATTTATTTAAGAGACTTCAAACCAGAACTGTCCTGGATCAAATGGCACTCCCAATGAGAGCTGTCTTCAACACTCCCTTCTTTTGTTAAACATTTGAATTTCTTATTTTTGTTGAATTTTTAGCTCATTTCATAATTTTGATGCACGTTTTGCATGATGATTTAAAGAAGATAAATTTGCATGCCAAGATTTGTAAATCTATTCATATTCATGTCTTATATAAGCAAATTTAAACAAACCATTTCCTTTAAGCTTATAGAAATGTTTTCATTTCACAAATAATTGCAATGTACCAACATCAAGAAATTGAACTTTGCACCAACAGTGGATGGACCGTATTACATAGTCTTGCAATACAATAAATAGGTATTGGTGTAAATAGTATTACAACAAGTGACAATCTTAGACTTTTAATCCTAGCCCTTCAGCTCAGGTCACTTTTCTTGCCTTTGCCATCGTGAACCAAGGCACAATTATCAGACAGATCTGAAGACTAGCCAATGGCATTTTCAAGTAATAAACTCCAAAGTAATGGCAGTCTCTCACCAGCCCTCATTGATCGAAGAGATTTCTGACATGCCTGTGTTTTGAAAAGCTGCACTCATCTCTTACAGCTTTGATTGGCACTGTAAGCAGAATCCTCAAAGCTATCCACACGTTAAGAAGACTGCCCTTTGTTTCTGCATAATGACTGAATTGGAGAACGTGGAATGGAGAACGCTTCCCATGTGGAAAAAATGTTATCATCAATAGCTGAACATTCTGCATGTGACAGGGTTTGGTGAAGGCCTGTACACTTTTTCAAAACTATTTTCACGTCTCCCAGTAGCTTGGTAAGGTCACACTAAATCCTGTCAGGTCTTTTTGTAGTGCTTCATTTGCCCAAATCTTTCAAACACTTGAAAAGTGTGATTGAGCAAGAAAAAGAGTCCTCTTGAATTTTTCTTCCACGCTTCCCCATTACCTTATCTCTGCCCTCAGTCTTTTCTTCAATAAATATGAGTTTTGTTGAGGACGTTCTCAACTCCTGTTTTCCACCATTTCTTTGGTAGAAGTGTGGAAATCCATTTCAATGAAATGAAAGCAGTGTCTCATTAAAGTAATAATGGTCATGTTGTCCATTGAGTGCAATGTATTATCAAGCACTTTCCTTGCCATAAGGTTAATTGGTTCATTTTGAATTATTTTGCTGTAGTAATGGTCCATAACTTTGAGACCTACTCAGCGTAGGAATTTATGGATGACATCATCGTATTTCCCAGGAAGGAGATGACCATTATGTTCAGTGAACAACTTATCAGACAAGTCCCAGAAAGCCATTATTCTTTGAAAGGAAGAGAGAAATTGAGATCAGATGCTCAAGCATCTTCCACCAGTGCTCAGCCTCTATATTAATAATGCACTGATTTTCTGCGCTTAATCAGCTTGAGCCTGGACTTGACATCCATTATAATGGGCTGTAAAATGGTTGAATGACTTTTCCTGTTGCTTTAGAGCATCAGCCTAGTGATGCCAGTAATATGCTCAGAAAATGCACACGATTTGGCTTTCTTGACAAATATTTTGCAACAAAACCAGAAGACTGTGTCAGTTGATTTTGAGCAAGTTAGTCAATGCCAATTCAATTTCTCATAACACCAGAGCACTCTTTTGTAGTGTGATTTTGAAGGTGTCACTTCTGCTTGTGAACTGAAAACATCATATCCTCAATTTTGCCCATTCAAAACGGTGCAGTCAAAACCAGCATTGTTTAGGATTGCTGTCAATAAAGCAGGATCTGTATCAGTTTGTAGTGTGCAATTTTTCTCATTGCTATTTCTGTCATCATGCAAGACTGATTCCTCTTTATCCTTTCTGTCCTCTTCATGTAAACTGCATTTTAGTTGTTACTCTCCTTTTCATATAAGCCATATTCTTCTTATCACTTTTTCTTTCTGCTGCTAGGAACAGTAGCATGATTCACCACCATTCTCCTCACTTTCGTATTGCTTATCTTCAGGTAAATTTGAAAATTCCTTAGTTATAGGCCCTCCATCATGTATGCCTCACTCTTCAAGTTCTTCCTCATTGGGATGATGTCAACTGCTAAAATCTAGTCTATGTTGTTCTTTTTCAGATATTTTCTCATCAAATTTACCCCTGGCTGCAGACTAGATTGCAATTGAGCTTTTCACCTCCTACATTTAGCTCCTGAAAACAGACAGTAATAGGGAGGGCAAACTTTTATATTCTGTAGTATCAGAGAATCATAAAACATGTTAACCATAGCAAAAGAAGTAACAGTACTACTATTACACAGTTACATAAATTGTGGTTTGATAGATATCACTGGCATCTCATTAAATACACTCATCCCTCGTTAAACGAGTACTTTACTTATGAGTACTTGCTAAAAGGAGGGACACACATACCTACCTTTGTTCACTAAATGAGTGAACTCCCCCACCCCCGGCTAATATGAGGCTTAGCTCCCTCCCCACAGACCCAACCTGCCTCAGACTGAACCCCCCCCGCCCTCCCTACAGCCCCAAGCCACCTTAGCATGAAACTCACTGGCCCAATGGACCCAACCTGCTGCAGTGTTAACCCCCCACCACCACTCGCCCCACAAACCCAACCCACCTCAGCCTGAACCCCCTTCCAGCCCTGCAGACCCAACCTGCAGCAGCCTGAACCCCCTGCCAGCTCCATGGCCCCAACCTCCCTGCGGACCCAAGAACCCTGCCGCAGCCTTATACCCCCCACCCACACCCCCCATGGATCCCTCCCACTCATGGCCCCAAACTGCCCCCCGCCTTTAACCCTCCCAAACCCAAGGCTCACTTACCTTTCAAAAGCAGCACCACATGCTGCCACTCCACTGAGTTATGAGGAGCCCTTAGAACAAATCAGAGACTTTTACATGTGTTTTAATGGGAATTTAGTGTCCCTCTTCAAAAGTTTTCACCTACGAGCAGAAATTTGGGAATTAATTGAGCTCGTATAGCAAGGGATGAGAGTATGTCCTTTATTCATAAAGTGTAAGTACCCAAATTCCCTTTAAGCTGCATGGCTACAGAGCTCTGCAGCTGCCTAATAAGCCCAGACCCCCGGAACAGGGGCTCAAGGCTCTTAGGTACTGAGGTACCTTGGCTGGAGGAGAGGCATAGGGCTGTCCTTAGACATATACAGCTGTGTAGGGCACCACTAAATTTGCACATGCCAAGGGACACTCCCATACACCCACCCCCCAGCCAGTACCTGCCCCCCTGCCCTTGCAGGCTCAGCACTGGGGCTCTGACAACCCCCAGCACCCTCTCCCTTGTCAGTCTCCCTGCCCAAGGGATCACGCCAGGGTTCCCATTTCCTTCCCCCACCCCCAATTCTGTGCCCAGCCCCTGCTCACCAGGCAGTGGAGAACAGCACAAGGGTGGGCTGAAGTCCAGAAGAGCAGGAGTCAGCTACGTAGCTGGTGAGAAGTGGTGCTTTGCCCTTCAAAGCACTTTTTCCTTCTGGCCCATGGCATTTGCCTGGTGCTCCTCTGGCCAGTGTTTGCACCACCCACTGCCACTTACACCTCCCAGCTATGGCCCTGAGGCCTTGGGTGACCCTCCCCAGCTTTGGGGGTTGCCACCTCTACTGGGCAAGACAGACTGAACACCATTGCAGCAAATGGCATCTGGTCTCTGAGCGTTGGCAGCCTCCTGCCCCCACAACTTCAGCACCCCCCTTGAGGACCAGCACTAGTAGAGGTGGCCTTGGAGGCTCACCCATCCCTGAGTCCAACCCAGCCTCACCAGAGCTGCCACAGCTGGCAGAGATGCACCTCTAGCCTGTCCTGGAGCTGCTGCAGTGAGAGAGGACTGCAGGGAGAGCCTGTACCCAAAACCGCTCATTGTCCAGCCCACCCCATCCCAAATCCTGAAACCCTACCCATAAACCTTCAACCCCAGCCCTGAATTCCTTCCTACACCTCAAACCCTTCATCTCCAGCCCCACCTGAGTCTGGGTCCCCAGCCAGAACCCTCATCCCTCCCTACCCAGAGCCCCTTTTCCACACTCGAACCCTTCAGCCCCACCCCAACCCCAGATCGTCCCTGTGCAGCACGAATTTTGTTATGCAAACCAATATGGAGGAGATAATTGAATTCATTCTACACATGGACATAAAAACTAAGAAGGGACACTGACAATTTCACAATTATACTATAAAACAGGGTCACAATATTACAGCTAGACTAATTTTATTCTTACGTCTCACTGACTGACTGGCTCCTACGTACCTCTGAAGACACGTCTGATGACATTCGAGGAGGTTCAAGGAAAAGTTCTCAGAAAATCTGGAAGGGTCCAAGAGATTCTACGAAGCTCCAGAACATTCGAGCAGGTTAGTGAAATATCAATCTACTGAAGGACTAATTGTAACATTTTTGTTTTGCTTTTCGTTACTAACAACAAAAACGGCACCCCGAGCCTGGCACCCCCAAAAGCCTGACACCCCAGGCAATTGCTTGCCCCCAAATCCCATTCTGATTCAAATACGGCACCTTACGGAGGTAAGTTAAGTTTATTTGTATGACAGAATGCTTCATTTGCCTAATAGTGAATGTATAAAAGTGCAATATCTGTAAATATTTACTGCATGACATTCTTTTGTGTGTACCTCAGACAGAATACATTTATTTAATTTAATGCCTTGCTGAACTTCATCAGTAATCTTCAGTCATTTCATTAACCAATTGGTCGTCTAATATCATGGCTACGTAACATTTAAGTTGAGGATTACAGAAGAGAAGTACATTTTCAGTAACATTGTAGCAAAGGCACTCTTCCATTGAAATTATTCCCTCACTGGGGTTGCACAGGAGAGGAAGAAAGATTAGGCACAATTTGACCCACTGTCTCTTTAACAGTTTTCAAGTACCTAAAAGATTGTTACAAGGAGAAGGGAAAAAAATATTCTCCTTAACCTCTGATGATAGAGCAAGAAGAAATGGGCTTAAATTGCAGCAGGGATTACACATCAGGAAAAACTTCCTGTCAGTGTGGTTAACCAAACCCTTCAACCCCAGCCACCAGCCTGGGGTCTGCAACCCCATTCAGAACCTTAAAACCCACCCCACCCCACCCTCGGAGCCCTTTGGCCTCATCCCACCATCTTTCTGAGATGTTTACCCTCAAACTACACCTACCCGCTACTGAAGACTTTCTGATCCTGTCCAATCCCTTGTTTTCCACCTCTCTAAGTCCTTTCACTTTTATAACCATGGCTGGAACTGATTTGGTTTCT
The DNA here is from genome assembly GCF_033958435.1 of Carettochelys insculpta. NCBI lineage: Eukaryota > Metazoa > Chordata > Testudines > Carettochelyidae > Carettochelys > Carettochelys insculpta. Next base: position 21,202,938 of record NC_134141.1, on the reverse strand, counting down.
GAAAGACAGCCTTTCCTGGCCACAATAGGAAAAGGGAAAATCTAGATGAAGATAAAAAGGATCCAAAAATGCAGAAGAGACTGAGGGCGATGAAAGATGAATAGAAAAGACAGATGAAGTGCACATTACTGGCCATACAACTTTAAAATAATAATTTACGGGTAATTCTGAAGCATCAGAAAATGCCTGACAAATGACATACCCAGAGCACCATTGTAAAAAGGCATCCTTTGGAGCAAGGAGGCAGTTCATCAATATATTACACAAGAGTGGAGAAGGGAGAAAGTTTTAGAGGACACAAAAGCACTTATTAAAAGTGCCATTGGCTTTCTAATGCTTAGGGAGAGTAGGCAAGCCCTCAGTTCTTAAGGTCTGACTTAAAAAGGCATAGGAATTCATTACCACCCACCTCAGAAGGACGAAAGCCCAATTTGAAAGAAATTCAGGCTGGACTTCCCCAGTACGTAGCTATTTCAAAGCTGAGACTTTCATGTCTTAGCTATACCCTCTGATGGATCTTGACATTTAAAGGAATTCATTTAACATTCTTACTGTGTAAATATGCTACGTATAGAGAACACATGTGGGATATTGTGTGTTGATATAACGGCTTTGTTGTATGTGTTGTGGATGGTCATATTATTCACAAACAAGAAGGCTATGGGTGGAGCTGTTCAGATCATCCCAAATGAGTGCAGATAAAATGTTTATACAGCACCATCATGCATTCTGTATCTCTCATATATTACAGAAGAGTTTCTTGGAAGTATTTTAGGAGTCTAAAAGCTCTATAAAAGATATTTGTACTTCTTTTCACTCCACCCTGAAACCAAGTGCCTTAGTAGCTATCAGTCCAACTAATAACATATTTCCAAAAATAGTGCAGCATACTTTTTCTGTATATAAATTTATCACTCCTTTAAAATCTGGTATCTCAGGCAATCGCTCGCAGGACAAGAAATAATGTCTGGATCCCACTGGGAAAAAGGGGAATTTCCCCCTTCCAATATTCATTTTTGAGCCTTGCAAGGGCATAAAGTCATTTTGATGATAGAAGGGTTGACCATAGCCCATTCTGGGCCTCTGTCAGACACAATTTTTGGTGAAGATCCATATTTATGGGTAAGAAACAATTATGTGGAAGACTGAGTTTTAAAATAGTGGCATTTGTTTGAAGCTCCTGAAGCATTTTGAGTGTTAGAATAAGTTCAGGGAGATGAATAAGTGATCAGGTAACATGGTCGTAGGTATTTGTTAAATTTATCAGTCACCAGGGCAGTTTATCAGATAGAAATCAACTCTATGTGTACTTACACACTATGGCGACATGTACACTAGCATGTTCTTCTGAAATATTTTTCTAAATAAGGGACTCTTTCAGAACACCCAGCAGAGCATCTACACACAAAAAGCATTCTTTTGAAATTAAATCGAAAGAACGCAGCACTTTTTTCAAAAGCATGCTTCCACTCCCATTTCAGGAAGAGTGACTTCTTTTGAAAGGTTCTTTCAAAAGAAAACGTGTAGATACTTGGCAGGGCCCCTCCCTTCCCCCCGCTCGAAAGACCCGTTCTCATGGCACCAGATTTTTCGATCCCTGGACCATTCTTTTGAAGGGGCGGGGGGCTGTGTGGGTGCTCTCCTTTGAAAGAGTAGCTCACCCTTTTGATCTGCTTTTTTATTTGTGGATTCACTCTTTCAGAAGAGCTCTTCCAGAAGGACTTCTTTTCAAAGATCAACATAGTGTAGATGCAGCCTCTAAGCAAATATCACAAGAGACATTACTTCTTACTGACATTATCCTTAAAAAGACAATATAAATGAATATTAAATTATTCTTCACTATGTCCCCTTCTTGTTTACATCCCATTACATAAAATAAACAAACAGAACAAACAATGGCAATTCATTGCCTACCTCAGTTAGGCACACTACTGAAATTCTAACAAACAGAGGCTATGTCTACACTACTAATGAAGCACTGAAATACCTATTCAGCGCCTCATTAGCATGCGGGCGGCCGCGGCACTTTGAAATTGATGCGGTTCGCCTCCACGCGGCTCATCCAGATGGGGCTCCTTTTCGAAAGGACCCCGGCTACTTCGAAGTCCCCTTATTCCTATGAGCAGATGGGAATAAGGGGACTTCGAAGTAGGCAGGGTCCTTTCGAAAAGGAGCCCCATCTGGATGAGCCGCGCAGCGGCGAGCCGCATCAATTTCGAAGTGCCACGGCCGCCCGCATGCTAACGAGGCGCTGAATATGTATTTCAGCGCTTCATTAGTAAACTTCGAAATGGCCATTTGCATGGCCATTTTGAAGGTTTTGCTAGTGTAGAGACAGCCAGAGACAGCTACGTATTAGAGCAAAACTGATTTCTACCAATGGCCCTGAAGCAACACTTCCTCTGAGACAGAAGTGTGAGTCATTGGTCACTATGGTAAGTATTAACCAGAAGTTGAAAAGCAAAATATCACACATATTACTGTTATGCTCGTCATCACTTAAACAGACATGTTGGCTAGGTTTGTACCACTGAAATTCAGCCAACCCAATCTAAAAGAATGCATCCGGAAGCCTAGCATATTTTGTTAATTTTCTGGTAATAAGATGTTAGTTAAATCTCTTATTTCTTTCCCTAACTGTCTCTGAAGCTTTTGTTTTACATTAGCCAACAAGCTTTCAGTAATATAATCAAGTGATTTGCTCCACTGCAGAGAGACCAGCCCTAAAGTGTTTGATATTTTTGCTGCAATAAAGATATGAAAGAAGTTTCATATTTAGCAATTACTGTATCTAATGAGGATAAAGTACGTACAGTCTAAAAAAGTAATCACTGGAATAAAAAGATTTATTCCAATGTTCTTTACCATAAAAAAGTATTCCAGAAAAACAATAAATCCAAGTACTTCAAGAGAAGCAAACTTCAAGGAATGAAGATACAAAATTATGGCCAAAAATACTGTATTTTTAACCAGCAAGTTCATTTGGGGGCAGTATTTATACATTAGTTTTTTTCAAAAACTATTTCTTACCCCCAAACAACAAACAATACATGCATTTGAATGACATTTTAAGAACAGCAAGTATGTTTCTTTTTTTAAATACTGCAAATAAAAATGGATCTGACAACCCCCTCCTAAATATACAGGTCAAATAAGGACTACCTCCAGGTTGGTATATGAAGAATCCAGCAACAGGTGTAGATTTGAGTATCCTTTAAAAAAGCAATTCTCTACAATCAGATTTGTCTGCCTGATTTGATTTAATATTTTCCCCACCATCACATTAATATTCAGCTGAATAATCTTTACTTTTTGAGAGCTAAAGCTTACATGAGAGTTAGAGTATTTGCAAAGCAAAGACTCCATGGAATTTTTACTTACACGTAAAGGTTATTTCTTTTTTGTATGATGTAACTCACAGTCATATAGCTGAACACATGCTTTGTGAAGAGTGAGGGAATAAAGAAAAACCCAGTAGATCTGGACATATGGTTTTGAGGACCCGGTAGGCAAGATCATTACTGAACTGACCATAGGAGGACATAAGAATATTAGTGCATACTAAACAGTAAAATTTATGGATTATGCCAAAAACAGTAACTTGTATTTACAAAAAAAAAAAAGCAGATGTCTAAATGTCCAAAATACAGCAGTTAACCACATGCAAGAAGCCACTTTAATTTTCTCATTAAATGGTGACAACATGATGAAATTCCAAAGACACATGTGGGCTACATAATTGGTTTTTAAAGTAGAGATACGTCTTTGGTGGGCCATGTTAACATATTGTGGATACATCATTAAACAAATTAATGTAGCAATTAGTATTCAGGGTAACCCTTATATAGAGTTTCAAAAACAGCAGCACATATAATAAATTATTTGGGTACATTTTATTTTTTTCCAAGGTGGGTTAACATGTTTGTGTATTTTCCTATTCAATCTTTTGTGAAGAATGCAAAATAAGGGAAGGGTCATGACAGTGAGTAATTTGAAGGTCATTTGCATCTTACAACCAAAAGCTGGGAGTCTAGCAGTATCTTAATATGCAGCCCTTTTCCCCCCATTTAAAGTTTTTGCAAATCACGCAGTCAATTCTGACTGATATCCAGCATAAAAAGTCTCTTCTCAACTTTCAAACTTAAAAAATTATGATTTACAATCATGTGGCAGTATGATTAAAAAATTACAGTTCATACACCTTGACAATCAAAATAGTCTTAATTATAAAAAGTAAAACTGCCCTTATAACTGTATTTATCCTCTATACCTCAGGACAGTGCCAGTAATTTGTGAAAAAAGGCAAGGTTATGGTTTTTGCAAAACACATATTGCAGCTTTCTTGTGCTAGTGAACATCTAGTATACACAGGTTCCCAAGAGGCTCTCTTTTCCTCCTCCCCCAGTTATGACATTCAACAAAATCACATTGTTTTGGCAAAGTTGAAAGGGTTTTTGTTGTGTTGTTTTTGCCCTCAGCTTCATCTTAGAGGCACAAATTTCTGTTCTATAAGGCATAGTAGAAGCCATCAACTGACCAAAAAACTAGAAACAGTAAAGGAATACATTTCAACTGGGAACAGCTGTGTCATTTAAAAGGAAATTATATATTTTTTTTTGCTTTTTGTTTTGTAAGTTGGTATAATGCAATGCTGTGTTAGGTGAGTCATGAAAAGCTTGCCTTGGCATTTTGAGGATCTTTTCCCTCCCTTGAACATGCTCAAATGATCTAAACATTTGCCAACTTACCTAAAACAAACCAGAAGTATCCCAATGGCACACACTCTTGAAAAGTTTTGCAATCACAATAGAAGTACAAAGCATGAGTAAACATTTGGTTTTTGTTTTTATACAAATCCTAAAACCAACTTTTCCCTCCTACACCGTCTCAAGCCCCTGAAAAAAAATCCCATAACACAACAAAAATAAAACCTCCCTTCGGCTCCACTGGCCTCTGTTTGCCACAATTCCATTTATATCACCAAATCTGGGATGCTCATTCTATGCCCATCTTACAAAGAAGGGGTATTACCATGTACCCCAGAATCAGCAGTGGAAACGGGAAATTAGGAACAACCTTACAATGCCATATGTAACAAGATTATCTATTCTGATTGTCCATTTAGAACTCCGGTGTCACCTTGTATATGCTATATCTACCTATTGTCACATTATTTATAAATAAAATACCTTGACTCACTGGATACCGGAGACTTTTTTTGTTTTGTTACATTTAAGGTTTTCATAACCTTTTGGACACTATCCCATGGACTTCCCTATTATGTTTTTCAATATGGTATTTTTAGGGACATGTTGATATATAACTGTTAGTACATTTGTACAATAAGCTACAATAGTATCTAAATCCACTTTTCTAATAAAAGCCATCAGAGAGGTAACACTAACCTGCTGTGCATTTGCCAAAAAATTTATATTAAAGAGCTCACATTCCAATCCTAGATCATACAGCACAAGTTCTTCTAACAACACTGTTTTCTACATTTGTCTAAAAGCCCTGTCAAAACTCAAGCATTATTTTGAGAGTGAGTGAGTGACCTTTGGGTGGTGTTTTCAATTTCTCTCTACTCAGGAATGTGCAAATGATTTTATACAGCATGATGCTAGTACCGCTCTGTACTATAGTAAAGTATTTTGTTTTGTAAATAAAAAAAATCCCTAGTCAGAAATAAACTGACAAAATTTACATTCTTCTCTCTTAAAAAAGTAAATAAAATAACATTATTTAAAATGTGAATTAGCTATAAGACATACAATACAATTACATAGATACATATCAATACAGCACATTCAATCTGCCAAAAAATTAATGGATTACAAAGCCAATATGGATGCTGCCATATATATATATATATTTATATATATATATAGAGATGTATGTACAGTGATTATAGCATTCATAATTGCACTATGCCTACAACTGGGATTAAATTACATGGTGTCTTGTGAGAGAGAAAAACATACAACGTTTGTTGTTATTGTTGTTTTGGGGCTGGGAGGGGTTAAAGATGAACCACATCTTACTAGTATTTATTGTTAACTTTGGTACTCAACTAGTCAGCCATTCTTTTGCCCCCTCCCCTCCGTTGTTCTACGGAAGCAATTGCTACGTAAGTGCACTCTAGTGCTGCACAATATTGCAGATGATCAGTCCAATTACACATCAGACCTCTGAGTTCTTTGCAGCTTACTAGCAGTCATATGACCGGTTAATTTTTTTTTTCAACCTAATCTGCAGAATAGAGGCTCATAAATGTGTGTGCTGTCTTTGTTCTTGTTTAAAAAATTGCACAGTTCGAGTTCAAAAGTAATCTCTCTCTTGTTTTGTTTACATTGATAACTCTTTCTATGGAACAGAGAGAGGCTGCTTTATATTAAACCTGTTAGAGACCTGTGAATCAAGTAAGCAATGGTATCAAGACAGGGTTTTTGAATGTGATTACTTCTCAGTAATTTCATGTTGCACAGTTAAAGGTGCCTTGATATTACTGCAGAAAATGTTCTCTGGACACTCATACCACCTTTGAGATAAGGACCAACTAAAATTGTCTTTAAAGTCGTATAGGCGATATGTGTGTACATAATGCACCCAACAGCATTTCCACTCATGCTGCTGTTTTTGGCATTGAAAATGTAAATCTTACTAAAAAAGTAAGGGAACGTGAGCTGAAATGTTAATTCTTTATCATTTGGCAGTTATCTCAATCAGGCCATTTCCCAATCAATCAATTTGGCATTTTAATTAGTAACTTACGTTTGAAAGTGATTGGTTTTATAAAAAGCCATGTTTGGCAACACGATTTTTTTATACAATATAAATAATGTGTAAATTGTGGCCAAAAATATTTAAAAAGCTTTACCTAAAAACAAACAAAAAACCTCCCCACAAAACAAAACAAAAATTAAAACAAACAAAACCAACCTGAAAAAATACTGTTTCAGGTGGCAGCTGTTGGGGAAAACGTAGTGTCTACGGCATTTTTGTTTGGCATCTATGACTGAAAAAAAATGAAAGAAAAGAATGGCACACGGCAATTAAAAAGAAATTTATCGTATTCGATGTCACCATTTTGCCTTAGTCATTTCATTACTGTCTTCTATGCGTCGTTCTGATGTGCCACATTGTAGCTAAAGTTAAAATCCTTGTTACCACAACTGCTACACGAGCTCAAGATCCTAGCGCACAGTCTGAAGACACTCTGCAAAATATCCATGTCAATAATTTTAAAATCACAGTATCAATACTTTTGATCTTTCAGAAAAAGTAAATACTGTAACACTGATGGCTTAAATTGTGATGATATTTTCCTGATCAGACCACTGTAGAGAAAACAGTCTATCAGGGAACACAACTCAAGAGATAGGCCATTGTACCTTTGAAAACAATAATACAAATGTACTGAAGGAAGAGGGAGAGAGTGAGAAAGAAAGACTTAGGGAAAGGGGAAACCAGTTTGATTTTCCCTAAATAGCAAACAACCCTCCCCCCACATCTATCCTTTGTGAGTGCATGACTGAGAATTTAAAACATTGAGTCACAAGGTTTTGCCTAAAAAATGAGGAAACATGCTGTGAATGTATTACAGCATCTTTTATGTTTCCTCAAGATAGTTTAAATAAAATCATAATATTTACTACAAACTCTGTGAACATTCACAGAGTCCAGGCCAGCAATAAATTAGTATTATGCAAGTTGTTTTCACAGATAATACAGTCCCTCTTGTACATCTTCAATTGCCTGAAAGGAATTTTGGAGGTCCTATGAGGCACAGTTAGACCAGGTTGTATTCCTTCAGGTTTAGCTGTAGGATAGTGTCCTTGACAGCAGCAAAGACGAAGCGGATATTCTCTGTGTCTGTAGCGCATGTGAAGTGGGAGTAGATAATTTTGTCACTATCTGGATTCAGGTCTACGAACATCTTCAAAATGAATTCTCGTGCCGCCTGTGCATCCCGCTGCGGTCCTGTTAGGTTAGAAAAGAACATGAGTCTTGCTAAAGCTAATCAAATGTGTGAGCTTCTTTTCTGTTACAGAGAATTCTACTATGTCTAGCAGTAATTGGAAGAAAGCAGTACAGTAAAACCCTGACTTGTACGCAGGTCGCGTTCCTTGGCAACCACACGTTAAGTTAAATTTCTCACAAGTTGAGGTCTGTGTGGGGGTGGGGGTGGGGCAAAGAGCTAGCCCAGGAAGTGGGGTGCCCAGCTGTCTTTGGGGCTCGGCATCTGTGGCGAAGATGGTGGCGGCTCTGTGCGACTGCTGCTGGTGTGGCAGTGCTGCTCGGCTCCTGGCTCCCCTCTGCTTGCAGGAGCTGGGAAACTGACCAGCGCTGCTACGCCTGGCTCCGGGCTCCATGCCGTTCACAGAGCAGTGCCGGTCAGTTTTCCAGCTCCTGCAAGTGGCGGGGACTGGAGAAACTGACTGGCACTGTTGCCCCAGCTCCCAGCTGCGCCTGACTCCCAGCTCTCGTGAGTGGCGGGGAGCCCTAAGCCAGGTGCAGCAGCACTGGTCAGTTTCCTGGCTCCCCGAAGCTGGTGGACCTGGGAACCAGGGAGCAGGGAAAGAGTTGCGAGCAACACTGCCACACTAGCTGTGGTGGGCACACGGTGCCACCACCATATTTGCCATAGCTCCTGAGCCCCTGAAGTTTTCAGATGGGCAGCAGCAAGTGGAAGGGGACCGGGGGCGCAGCAGGGCCCAGCAGGAGGGTGCAGCACCAGGTGGTAACTGTTGATTTCAACTCGTGATATTCCAAGAATCGCGCAAGTTGAAATCATGTATGTTGGGGTGGGGGGCAGTCTACTGTAGTGTGTAATGCCTGCATAAATGGAGAAAGACTGTTTTATAAATCAACTCACACCACGCCTTTGCTCTTTTCTTCCCTGGTGAGACCTTTTAAAATAAAGTTCAGGGAAATTTCTGAGATAAATTTATGCTCCCCATTCATAAGTATTTTCTTGCCAATTATTTCCCTTTACCAGCAGGAGAACCTATTAAATGGCAAATGAAATTAGGCAATCTTTAATCACAAAATAAACCAGAAAGAAATAATTTTATAGTTTTTTTCAGTAATTTCAAAGGTTTAACCAATGTTGGGGTACTGTAATCTAGTGTACACATTTCAACTCAAAACTAATTTTGTACCTTAGAGTCTACAGCTATGTCTGAGAATTTTAATACCTAGTTAACTTACTTAGCTGACATTCTCAGAACTTCATTAATTTTAATGTTAGCTGATAATGAAATATGCTTGTATTGTAGTTGATGCACTTCTGTTACAAAGCAGTTACATTACAAAACTTAACGATCTAACTAATCAATTATTATCTAAATAATGCATAATAATTAGCCTATTAAATCACAATTAAGGCTGCAATTCTCAGAAGGGCACCTAGTCTATGTAAAAAGGCCTGCATGCTCAGCTTTACGCATGAGGCACAGGGACTGAAAACTCACTCCCAACTTGGAGTTGCTAATGTGCACCCACTATACAGCTAGTACGTCAGGGAATCGGCAGGAGTGGTCACCACTAGTTGCAGCTTTCTCACAACAATAGTTGTGAGTTTTCTCTACAGCAGAGAGAAGCCTCTGAACATTTCAAAGAAAAAGTCCTCAAATATTTTCTTAAAATGTGCAAAGCACTATATCTTTCACTAGCTCTGTCTTTAAATATGGCTGAAACATTCTGGCTGAAATTTTCTGGAAAAAAAATCTGCCCGAGGTCAGACAATCAGCATGGAATATTTCAAACTAAAATTATGCTGAATTATAAACAACAGCTATGGCCTAATCTTTGTGCTTGGTCTATGTGAGTGGACCCCTGCAATTGTACAGAACAGTTTTCAGCACCATGACCAAATTCTCTGAATTCTTTAACTAGTATTTTACTAATCTCCGTCTTAAAAATTAGAGATATTACCCTTCTGAAGCCTCATCAGTCTTGTAGCCTCATCTGTTGTTCACAATGGACAATGGACCCTTGAGGTTAAGTACTCAGCCCTTCAGTCCACTCACCAGATGAGCCTGGTGCTTTTCTTCTACTCCAGGCAAATACCACTCAGATACCTTAAATAACTTCACTTTCACCTCATAAAAACTTCCTGAATGTACATTTCCTGTGCGTTTCCTTAGCAACTAGTATGTGACCTGCTTAATGTTCTCTGGAATAGGCACATTAACCGTTATATAAGTAACATAAAATTAGAATGAAGGAAACTGCATTATAAAAACAGTGTAGTGGGAGGAATCAGATCTCTTTGAAACACTGACTATTCCCTTCAGATAATCAGTTCTTAAAAAAATGTTCTTTTCCCCAGTAAGTCAAGTTAAATGTAAATATGCAAGAAAATGTATCTATGTGGCAAACAGTTATTTGTCTTCAAAACCAGCAGTAAATTCCAGGAAAAAAAGATTTGATTTTAATTAGATCACCAAGCACAAAGTTATAGGATAGGCTGAAATTAGGTCCACTGGTAACAAGACCATTTCCTCAAAATCTAGGCATTCTGAAGACAAAGCGCTCTTCAGCCATACATCTAAAATCACAAATCACGATAGCAAAACTATAATAATCTAGTATCACACAAATACCAATTCACTCCCCACACATAACAGAGGTATTGGCTAAAATCCTGGCCTGGCTGAAGTTCAGGGCAAAATTCCCATGGATTGTAATTGGGTCATAAGTTCACCCACAGGCTTTACACATTTTATCTAAACCTTATTTACACGATATGTGATTATTTCCAAGGAACTTGGTGAAAATCAACTTCTTGTCTAACCTGTTTTCATAGAGCCATTATAAAAAAATATGCTGCAATCTGTGGACTATTTGAAATCTTTAAAAGCTCTCGAAATTGCTGTTTTCATTTGAGTTTTTCTTTTTCCTAACTCCCTCTCTTTGGCCAACAGAACACCATTACACACGTGTCTGTCTGAGGCCCAGGAGGGTGGAGGTGTGGAGAGGGGTTGCAGGGAGGAAGAAGAGGCCTGACCAGGCAGGCCAGGGCTCTCTTTTCTCCCCTCACCACTGGCCCCTCTCCTGCCACCGGCCCTGGGACTCCCCAGGGAGGAGAGGAGGTGGGAGCACCCCCCACCACCAGGCCATGGCTGGGAGGGAAGGTGCTTCTCCAAGCCGAGCTCCAGCTGGTGGGCAGTGGGATGTGGCTCTTGTCAGCAGCAGCAGCTGGAGCTTAGCTACAAGTGGGCTCTACTGTCTTCTCTGCTGGGGAGGGAAGGCGCTGCACACAGCCAAGCTCTGGTTGCCTTTACTGACAGGGGAGCTGCCTCCTGCTGTGTGGCACCTCCCCTCCCCAACATGGCCTGGCGGCGCCTGCGGCTGCTCCCAATTGCTCCTGTCACCCTCGGCCAGAGATGGCTTAACTCTTCCCCACCTCCTTTCCTGTCCTGCTGGAGCTGCCTATAGCAACCTCTCCATGCCTTCCTAGGTGGCAGACAGACTAGGGGTGGGAGGGTGGTGCCAGTGAGAGGTGGTAGGGAGAGGGGCCAGGATGCAGAACGCAGGGACACAGGGACAGAGGAGAGTGAGCTCAGGAAGGCCAGAGCTGACCGTACAGGTCCTCGACTCCTCTGCCCCCCCGTAAGGTGTGTGTGGGGGGCAGGATTGGCGAGCGTTGCAAGCAGCGGGTGCAGCCCTCTAGAATTTTTTAAGATGATTCAATCCCAGCTCCCCAACCATCAGGTCAATCATTTGACGGCATAAGTACATACTCTAGTAACTCTGTAAACAAACTAGTTATTATTGCATTACAAGCTTCTATGTACCATATAAGTGAAATGCACTTCTAAGCAATAAGCACTGGAAAGATCTATCTGCAATTTAGGCAATGCTGTTTACCACACATCATCATTGCAGTGTAAATGATTTCAAGATCTGGAGCATAAATTCTGGGGTTGCAATATTACTTACCATCATACTCTGGAAAATAATCCACTAGATGGGAGTACATGATTTTCTCCTCTAGAAGATCTTTTTTATTTAAGAACAGAATGACTGAAGAATTCTGGAACCACGGATATGTGATAATTGTCCTAAACAGTGCTTTGCTTTCCTCCATTCGGTTCTGGAAGAAAATACGAAAAATACAAAGGAAATGATGTCGTCACAAAACATGCTAGCTATATTTAGTTTGCAAGCTGAACCATCACATTACAGGAATTTGCTTTTTGCTCCTTAGGGTTTTATAGCTTTCAAGTCACAATTTCTTTATAAAAAGTTTGTTACATTTGTAGGATGTTACATTTATGCAAGTTGAGGATAATGAACAGTTATGAAATTTTATTAAAAAAATGGGCTGTGAATGTTAAAGGTGTAACAGGAACTGACAAAATCTGGCTGTTTATATAAACAGCTGGCCACCATCACAAGCCCACATTACTGGAGACCGTGAAGAGCAAGAAAAAACACAGCGTAAGAGCATTCTCCTTTGTTTTCAATTTCCTAGTTTTTGTTGGTTGGTGTTTCAAACTTCACTGCTAACCAATACTGAAACATAAACTGTATTTGTACTACAGGCTGAAGCTCTCTAATCCGGAACACTCTCATCCGGCATACTCTATAACGCAGCATGATTTTAGTTCGCCAGATGACCACTTATGGTGGTGGCCAAGTTTCCTGTGGTCCCATAAAGTTTGTTTCCAGCCACAAGTCCTGGCTCTCAGTGTTCTGTGCTGTTATTTAACTGTAATTTACCACTGTCTTCTAAGAGCCAAGTAAGTAGTGGAAGCGCTGGTAATGCTGCTAGACAATACTAACCTCCTGTGGTCTGGCAAATTATCTCATCTGGCACCAGACAGGTCCTGAGTGTGCCAGATGAGAGAGGTTCAACCTGCATTGTTTTCATAGCCCTGAAAGCTAAAATTGTGTGTCAAAGAACTTGTCTAGATTGCAAAATTGTATTGTGCTTTAAAACAATGGAGCAGAACTTAGTTATCTGACACAAATGCAGATACTGCTTAGTGGTTGGTACAAACTGGGTGCAGCATTATTTCAGCTAACCGTGGTAACAATCTTCCTCCTCTCCCGTGAATAGCTCTATGGCATAACTCTCATTGCTCACAGACTTGCACAGCAGTATGATGAGAAAGGGCCATCTAGCCATAGCTTGCAAAGAGCCACAAAGAAGGAACCAGGAGTCCTGCTAATTCTACTACTGCTTGGCTGTATGCCCCAACATCAATATCCCCTCCAATCTTTTCCATCCTTATGCAGATTTTTTCATCACGTGGAATAAAATTTGTTGTGTGCACCAAGGCACACACAAATGTGCACCACCAATAGCAACCAAAACAAAAAACAAAAAAACCCCACCACCTAAACGGTGGGTTCCCTGCTAATTAGCAGGGCAGCATTTGTATCTCTCCTGAGTAGCCACATGAGCACTCAGCTCACAGGGAACCCTGCCCAGGATGGGCACACAAGCTGCATGTACACACACAGATAATGCATTGTAGCTGAGATTTATTTAATTGCGTGCTTTTGTACAGTTTACATTCAGTTCCTTTGTGACGTTAACTTCGCACAAGGGCTAGGAACATTTTTGTAAAGAAAAAAAATCAATTCTGCAGAAACGGATGGGTTAGTCCTCTCACAACAGGGAGTTTCCCACTGGTGGATAAATGATTGGCACTTCCAATGCCCTGCAATAATTGATTAAGCCTCACAACAGCTGTGTCTACACGTGCATGCTACTTCGAAGTAGCGGCACTAACTTCGAAATAGTGCCCGTCGTGGCTACACGCGTCGGGCACTATTTCGAAGTTAACTTCGACGTTAGGCGGCGAGACGTCGAAGTCGCTAACCTCATGAGGGGATCGGAATAGCGCCCTTCTTCGATGTTCAACGTCGAAGTAGGGACCGTGTAGACGATCCGCCTCCCGCAACGTCGAAATTGTGGGGTCCTCCATGGCAGCCATCAGCTGGGGGGTTGAGAGACGCTGTCTCTCCAGCCCGTGCAGGGCTCTATGGTCACCGTGTGCAGCAGCCCTTAGCCCAGGGCTTCTGGCTGCTGCTGCTGCAGCAGGGGATTCATGCTGCATGCACAGGGTCTGCAACTCGTTGTCGGCTCTGTGGATCTTGTGGTGTTTAGTGCAAGTGTGTCTGGGAGGGGCCCTTTAAGGGAGTAGCTGGCTGTTGAGTCCGCCGTGTGACCCTGTCTGCAGCTGTGCCTGGCACCCTTATTTCGATGTGTGCTACTGTGGCGTGTAGACATTCCCTCGCTGCGCCTATTTCGATGTGGTGCTGCGCAACGTCGATGTTAAACATCGACGTTGCCAGCCCTGGAGGACGTGTAGACGTTATTCATCGAAATAGCCTATTTCGATGTCGCCACATCGAAATAGGCTACTTCGATGTAGGCTTCACGTGTAGACGTAGCCAACGTGCTTTAAGACAGTATGTATGGGAAAACTAAAGCACAATGTGGGATCCACACAATTACTTGGATGCCTAAGTTTCATTTTGAGGTGCCATTGTATTGTGCAAAACTCACGCTTGGCTGCTGCCTAACCTGGTAGGTACCTAAATTCACTCAGCACTTACATTTTTTCAGTAAAAGTACCTTAGATATTTATGTTCCTCTTTTGGGGCATGCACACTGCTACCTACTTCTAGGCATCAGGGCATGGATCTCCCACTGATACTGCAGAGTGAGCCATGCACTGGGGGAAACCAGGCATATTGGCTGCCTATGGTCACATGTTGGGGCTGAATTGGTTGGTGCACTCAGAGGCTGCCTAGCTTCACACAAAGGAATTAAAGGTGCGTAAGAGAAGGTAGCTGCTCTTATAACCAGTGTGTAGGGTACAGCAGGGTTGCGACATTCGCGAGGGTTTGGTGTTGAGAACCCTTGTGAATGTTTAATTTTCACAACTTCCAAATACCTGCTGGGACTCAGAAAGAGGGTGACCATCCATCCTGCACTTGGGATGCCGAAAAGGCATCCCTACTTATTTTTTTAAAAGGGACTAATTGTCCCATATCTGGGGCCTCCAGGAGCTGGTGGGGCAGGGTGGAGCCAGCGGCTGCAACTTTCCCGAGGCTCCACAGGTGCAAGTAAAATGACTGCCACTGTGGCACGGGGCATGTTGGTGTTGCCAGAGCTGCTGGAGTGGAACTCCAGCTGGGCCCCTTCACACCTGACTTCCAGTGCCGGTACCGCAGTCCCACACCCCAGCCTTACCCCCACTCCGCTCTGCTTCAGCTGCAGCCCTAAGGGGAGCAGGGTCCCCAGCCCAGTGCATGCATGTGGGGGGATCCTTTGCTTCTGCCCTCCCCACCACATCAGTGACCCCACATGGGCCCCTACAGTGGTAACTGCAACTAGCAGGCTAGGAGAAAAGCTGTTGGGAAGCTCGCTCCACCCGTCCGCCAAGCCTGGCATGGGAAAGTGAAACTGACTCCCCCACCTGCATGCAAATAATTGAATTCACACTTGTTAAATCTGCGAATGTTGCAACTTTCCTGTACTCAACTCCCACTGAATTAAATGGATCCAGGATTTCATGTAGAAAATTTAAGTGATTCACTCAAGGTCCCTAACTCAAGACACTGGCATAGTCAGGCACAGAATCAAAATCTTTAGGCTGTGCTCTAAACCAGTGGCTTTTAACTGGTGTGCCGTGACAGGGTGGTGTGCTATGAGGACCGTCCAATTGAGCCCTGAAATTCCATCAATTTCCCCTTGCTGCAGCTCTTTGCAGAGCCATTGCAGGGGGAAATTGATGACCCTACCCCAGCTGGACTCTAGCAGCAAGGCTCCCTGCTGTGGCAAGGAAGGAGAAAGGAAGGGCAGGAGCCTGTTGGAACTGGGATGTGGTTTAAATGCTGCATCCCAGCTTCTAGGGCTGGCAGAGAGTGGCAACATTTAAGAGCGATGGATTCAACTGAAAAAAGTGGGTGTGCCATGGAATTTGTTTGTCTCATTGAAGTGTGCCCAGTTACTGCAAAGACTGGGGACCACTGTTTAAACAATACCACACATCTTCAACGCTTTGTATAGATCTCTTGCCATAAACCTATACCCACAGCCATTTAGAACTCGTAATGGTAATACGCTGGAATAGTTTCTATTTTCAGTTTGGCCTTCATAATCCCAGAGCTGTATCGTGAGTCCACCTGATATCAGCCAACCATTTCTGCAATTCCGAACCCCTCCTTCTGCTCACTTAGTTTGATTCCACACACCGAACTCCTAGCTGAATTTGGCATTTGCAGATAGGAGTGTAGGTTTTCACTTGTGAGCTAGCTAACGGCACGTTTTCCTTCCACAGCAAATTAAAAAGCTATTTGTAAATGCTTTAAAACTTACGAACAATTAGCAAAGTGAACAGGAAATAAGAGTGTTCTGAATTATTAATGCAAGTTTGAGTTATATGCCCTTTGCAGAACTCTTAATGGGAGTTGCAGCATTCTCACCCTGCTATCTAACTGTAATGTGAAAGCCTCTTTCTGGTCTTCATAACAGAGTGTTACATGGGCAAAATATGCCAGTTTGCAGTGGAGGATTAGCCACTGGGTCAACAAAGCCCAGACCCACGTGTCCCCGGCAACTGAGTCCCCACATCCTGATATACTCTGCCCATCCGCTGCCACACCCCCTGGGGTGTGGGCAGGGGCTTGCCTTTTTCACCTGCTTCGCCCAACCCCTGATAGGAGTGCAGGGCAGGTAAAGGGGGCAAGGCAAGCCCCAGCCCTGTGATCCCATTTCCTGAACAGGACTGCGTGGGAGACTGCAGGCGGAAGGGGTAGATGGCCATGTTCCTGCTAACCGTTTCCATCCAGGTACAGATTATTCCATTCATGTGGGCAAACAATTTTCATGTGCACCAAGGCACGTGCAGATGTACACCACCACGAGCAGTACCAGCCTCGTTGTGCGGGCTCTGCTAATCAGCTGGGGGATATCGGAATCTCTCCTGTGCAGCTGCACAAGCACCCTACTTCTAGGGAACAATGGTGGAGAGGGGCCCTCAGATGGTGTGGCCCAGGACCCCACAAAAGCTTCACCTGCCTCTGCCACTTTGCAGCAGTGCTTTAATTTTAGACGTGCAGACAAATCCAGAGAGACTTTGCTAAACCAAATGCACTCTGCTCACCTGCTGAAGTCACTGGCAGTTGCTAGTGAAGCCCTGGCCTGCGAGGGCAATTTACATACTCCTCCTGTACCTGTGTTGGAAAAGCCTGGAAAGCAAAGTTGGTGGCAATCACAAGCAGCCCTGCCTCGTTCACTGCACAATAATGGTATGGGGCAGTCAACAGCACTCACAGCACCTATTTGGAATTTTTTACATATATACAAACTAACACTTGATAAGTTGGCATGAACAGAGCAGCTCCTTTTCCTGTAAAACAGGCAGGAACACAGAGAGAGAGAGAGAGAGAGAGTTTAAATTTCAGTATGTGGGTCACAATGTTCAGTGTCGTGTCTGTATTTCACTGGATCCGAATGGTGTAGTTGGCTGATTTTCTCAGTCCTTTGAGCTTGGATGAAAATTGTCACTCAGCCTTGTTTAACCAAAAGCAGTACTTGTATGTGAGATGAAGAAAGTAAAGGAAATGGCAGAGGTAACATCTGCTCTTTGTCTGCTGGAATTTGTCCACATTTTGGTACTTCAAGTTAGCATATTGCAATTTTGTGAGTTCTCCTTGAATCCCAAGTTATTTCTAGACATTCCCATAGTAACAATGACTAAGAGTGGCTTTTTTCCCCCCTGCCCCATCTGCTCTTGGTAAAGTGGATTTCCATTTTCCTGTACACACGGACCATATTATAGTTATAATTAGGGCCCTACCAAATTCACAGTCCATTTTGATAAATTTCACGGTCAGAGGATTTTAAAACTCTGAAATTTAATGGGTTCATACATTTAAATCTCAAATGTCACGAGGTTTTAACTGTGGGGATCCCAATGCAAAAGTGGGTTGTGGGGAGGTCTGCAAGACTTACTGTGGAGGTGGGGCATAGCCACCATTACTTCTGCAGGGCTGCCAGTCACATCATTGCCTTCCAACCTGGACAGCAAAATGAAGTGGAAGCAGCTGGCCAGGCACCTAGCTCGGAAAACAGCACCAGCTGCAGTGCAGAAGTCAGGTCGGCAATACCACACCATGCCACCCTGAGTTCTAGCACTGAGCTGATGCTAGAGTAGATGCAGAACTTCCTGCAGGTTCAGAGGTAGATCTGACCTGGCCCCTGGAGCTGTGCATGCTAGGAAAAAACAGCAGCGTAGATGGTCCCGGGGCCCTTTTGTCAGCAGTCAGGTCTTCTGATTCACTGGAAAGCTCTGTTTGCTGAGCTTCCAGCTGGCCATTCTGCTGAGGAAGTGGCTGGGCAGTCTGGCCACTCTCTGTCGACACAGTGGATTGCTCTTCTGATCTGCTTTTGTGTGTGGATAGATCTGTTGACATAAGTTTTGCCAAAAGATCTCTTCCAACAGAGACTTCTGTCGACAGATGCTTCTCATATAGACTGTTACTGTTTACAATGGGTGAACTAGGGGGTTACTATCTTATTTTGTAAAATATCAATTGTACACACAGAGAACACTGGATAAATGTGGTCTTATAAATTGTAATAAACAAATCAATAATGAAACCCTATGAGTGGGTAACCTATACTTAAACATCACAACTAACAGGACAATACAATTTCAAATAAGGCTTTTTTATAGATGTTTCTTCTAATACTGCTTATACTGTGTTTTTCCTTTAAAAACAAGCTTGCTCTCTATTTTAAGAGTACAAATAACAAACATTATTACTCCATTCCGTAAAGCTCATGTAAGTTGCTGTATATTAATTTGTAAGGAATCATTTAATTTTCAAACACAGAAAAGAAAAAAAGGGGGTGGAGAGAGACTACTCAAAGTATTACAGAAAACACTGATCCTTTGTGATCACCATACATATGGGAGTACTTTCGCTTTTTAAATTAATTAAGTCATCTGTTAAGAATAAAGTTCTTTGTTTGCCTTTGTATCCTACACAGGATCACATAATTATGTGGCCTATATAACTTAAAAACTAAAATAATACAAAATACACTTTGTGCCAAGTTCCTGTTTGGAGGTTAAAAATTAAAACAAGTCAAAATAAAAAAAGCTGTTTTCAGCAGGACGCTTATATTAAAAGGCTTGTAAAAGTGAGCAGTTTTTGAACCCTGTTTGCCACACCTTGTTTCAGACATGCATGTGATCTTCTCCCGAAACGACTGCCAATTCATGATTCTAAGTATTACAGTCACAATTAAAAAGATGGACTAGAGTTTCCCCAACCCAATCACACTGGTGTGGGGAATGCCTTCTGTTCCCTGGCTAAAGATGGCTCTTATCTGGTCAGAATACATCTCTAGCTGTCCACTGTGTATATCTTTGTTTGCTGGCCAGACATTTTTGGACTATGTAAACAGTACGTGGCTGCTTCCTGAGCAATGTGAACCATGCTCCTGAAAGTTGGCCATCGCAGACAGCGATTCTATGCCAAGATTAGCCAGCTCCAGAATGGTTGATTTTGATTCTGTACACCTTCCAGTCTAAGCTAGAGGACTGTTTAAAATCAGATTTGGAATAACCTCTTGGCTACAGGCTAGCAACAGAGAGTTGAAATGTAACACACAATTTCTCTATATGCATGCATGTACAATACCTTATTTATCTGTGCCAATATAAAAAAACCACACACATACACCCCATACAAACCATGACACAGGGATCACTCAGGGAAGTAAGCACTGCAACTAACAAGTACTTGCAAGACCATTTTCTCCTCTACAGTTGGGTACAATAGATTTTCTTTTCCTGTAGTCTTTTACCGGAACATAAATACCACAAAAGAACACAGGTTTTGTTTTGAACACATCCCATGCAAACAGTGGATATTTCTTTGCTGCTTTACAGCCAGAACCCCATATGGAGTAAATCAGCATACCTCCACTGGAAATACTGTGTCATTATGGAAGCATTAATTAAACAACAAATAACACGTGGGTTCTTTTTGCAAAGAATACTCTCTATCAGATTACATATAAAGTAGTGAACAAACAACTGAATCATTTACTGCTACCTTTGTTATTAGTAGTAATAGCATTACCACAACTTCCTGTCTGTTTGCATTTATCAGTTCTCTCAACTAGCATGTGAAAGTAAATGTTACTGACATATTTATCAGAGGAAATAGAGGAGCTGTTCCCAAACTCTTAGGCAAAGTTGTCCAAGCTACGAAATTGGCTGGGAGACAGTTCACTTTTCTGAGGAGCCTTCTCACATAAGAGCTATTTATTTGCCCAGGCTGAAGAAATAGGCCAAACACAGCACACTGCTACTCCCTCCCTCAAAAACAACCTCCAAAAAGATGAATCATACAAGCTGATTTTCCCAGAATACTATGGAGAGGGTAACATGCAGACCACCTTCTGCCCCCAGAAGATACAGGTAACTGGAAGACTGTAGAAGAGAGGAAGAGACTGGAGACAGCCCAACTCTCTCCAAGGTTCACTTTAGTTTTGCAATTCAAATTCATTGTTTTGGGTTTTGATACAGAAGTTTTTCCACAGTCCTTGCAGTAATCTGCATGCCCTGATTTTCCTTACATGATCACCTAGGAATATTTGGCTGAATTAGCTGCTGGCAGAACTCCAATGAATTCTGACCCATTAGTTCTTATTTCCTCTCTGTAAGTATTATGTTGTGTTGATATAAATTAGTAAGTAGTTATTGTGTTTTATCTCAGAGTTTGTTGGATTTCACTGATGGGGAAAATGGCTAATTTAATTTGTAATGCCACCTGGATACTTTTGAATAAAACACACATTGTAAATATGTCAATTACTTATTAATGAGTTTTAACTGTACAGATATATTATAGTAGCATTCTAAATTATGACTGTGAGCATCAAGAAAACCCAAGATGGAAGAGTCCTAGAATTCAAGTTTTGCTCTGGTTATAGTATTTTATAATATGAAGTTCCAATAATAAAATCCAGCGGAGAAAATTTTAAGCCGGGGGTGGGGGAGATAAACCCTTGAATAAATCAACATTCTAAGACTACTTAATTCATACTCACTTCTATTTTCTTCTGCCACATTCATAATAAGCTCAGTAGTCAACTTGCAGAAGCAGGCTCTTGGCTACTCAGAAGCTCATCACATCATAATGTTGTGGAGTTGATACGCTGGAAATATCGCAAAAGAGAGGAGACATTTCTCCTGCCCTATTGTTGCCAAATTGTGGGGCGTAGGATGGGATAGATAGGAAGCTCACTGCCGCGATTTAAATTTATTTATTTATTTAATAGAAGGTCTCTTGTGGAGCAAATCATGAAGCACCATCAGTGATGCTGGCCTTTGAAGGAGCACTTTGGTTAGTCCACTGGTCAGTGATCACAGCTTACAGAAATTATAATTCCTCACAAACAAAGGAAAAATATCTGGGGCACCCCATCTGGATCGGCTCCTTCTGAACCCAATATGAAGCTAAGGTACAATCTTAACTAGAGAAAGACTGAAAAGGTCATTAATAAGATGTGGCCTTGGGCACCAATTGGGAAGATTATTTGGATGGGGGAAGGTTCCTCTGATTCAATTTATTTTATTTTCATCATAAAGCATAAAGGCAAATTGCTTTTGTTAACCACATTAGGATTGAATGTTATCTGTATTTAATACTAATAGAAACAAAAGAAACATATTGAAAGTCTGTAAATCAAATCCAGCCAGCCTTTCCCAAGAACACATGAAGACACATAGGTAAATTCCAAACCTTTATAAATCTGCACTACATATTTATATGTCATGCATGCAGAAAACAGACTTTTGGAAACTGTACGGAACCCTCTAAAAGAAAACAGTAACACTGCTTGCCTGCCCAGGGCACAGTTGATTGAGACCTTTTTCCTCAGATTCAGGAGAGTCAGAACATAATCTGTGCATTCTCATTCACTAAGTAATATAATCCCTTATAAAGTAACTCCTTGACTACTCTCTTCACAGGAACTGCTAATTAGTTATTTAATTAGAAGGGCGTGGCAAGTATCCTAATCTTCCCATCCCCTTTCTTCCTCCAGACTCACCTCAAGCACACATAGAAATCAGTAATGCCATGCTACCCTTTAGAACTAACAACTTTTATAGGCACCTAGAATAATTTAGAGTGCCTCGCAGAGATGTTAAATGATTAACCAGACAGCAGAGCGGTTCATGCGTTAAGTTGTTCTCTCACAAAAAAAGATCACACCAGTACCTCTTTCACTATTTTGTGAATTTGTTTATAGTCACTATTTCTCTGACGTTAATATGGCTACATCTACACTAGCACAAATCTTCGAAATGGCCATCCAAATGGCCATTTCAAAGATTACTAATGAGGCGCTGAAATGCATATTCAGCACCTCATTAGCATGCCGCCAGCCACGGCTCTTCAAAATTGCTGCTTTTCGCTCCCGCATGGCCCATCCAGATGGGGTTCCTTTTTGAAAGGACCCCAAGAAGTTCAAAATCCCCTTATTACTATCAGCAGATAGGAATAAGGGGATTTCGTCTGGAAAAGCCGCGCAGCAGCGAAACGTGGCAATTTCGAAGAGCCGCAGCTGGTGGCATGGCATTTGAATGGCCATTTCGAAGATTTGTGCTAGCGTAGAGACGGCCTATATGTTGCACTTAAATACCACGTTGATGAGTTCTTAGAGATTACATAGGAAAACCAGAGTTGAGGGCTTAGCACTTCAGAAGTACTGACAAAAGTGGAAATGCTGCAGGGCTTTGATTATACCTTTAGGCACTGCAGTCCACCAGGTGGCTATAGGATATTAGAAAATGTGCCTAAGGGAACATTAATTTGTTTTGTTCTCAAGACTGATTGCCAGAGTTCAACATAGACTTGTGAGTGACAGAATCTTCCTAAACGTGACATAGAAAATAAAGGCTTAGACCAGTGCTTGTCAACCTTTTCTTTTTTTTAAATAAAGTACTCCCTTTAAAAAATTATAAGTACCCCCAGTACCTACAATTTTCAGACAATCTTTCCACCATTGCAATGCATTTGTTTGAGCAACTTAATCGTAAGTGGTTGGTTGGAAGAAATTGCCCACAGGCCATAAACTTACCATTGTACTTACTGTGCAAAAAGGATACATTAAAAAATTAGCTGAGCATAAAGTAAGTGCTTTTTTAAATTCATTAAAAAGGTTGGGGATCAATGAGTTAATGTACCTTCTGTAAGAGCTCTGTATCCCCAAGGGCACACATACCTCTGGTTGAGAACCACTGCCTTAGACTACTGTTTTAGATTTGTGATATAACAATTGCATTAGAGTTTAATTACACTCATTCCCCTATTGTAGGTTTACTATGAAATGACATATAGACTAATGGATTATTTTAACTGAAACAGGAAATCAGTTCCAATTAATGGACAAAGTCCTATAGCTTTTCCCCACTCCTTCAACAGATAGACAAAACACGTACTGGAGAGAATAAAAACTTGCCCAGTATTTGGCCTGCTGTGTAGAGTGACTCTTAAAACATAATTTTTTGTATGACTTTATTAGAAAAATGAGAGTATAAACTGCACATAATGAACCTATTCTTCAAGCCTGACAAAGATCTGTATAATCAGACACAGTGAAACCCATGAACAAAGATAAAACTGGCATTCCACTGTCTGCTATTACATAGATCGACTAAAAATACTCCTCAAAGATTGATGACAAAAATATTTGTGAAGGAAATGCCTGTGTAACTTGTATATTTCTTTCAGTGTTCCATTAGCAGCTGCTGTTCATCTCTCTGCTTCATTATCTCTGCTGTATGTAGGTCACAGAGTATCTGAGGCTCTATTTCAATTCCTTTCCTTCTTATTTATTTTATTTTATTTATTCCTTTCCTTCTTATTCAGACATTTATTTATTTCAACTGCTCCCTCCTTTGACAGGATTATCATTTTGAAAAAAGTGAGATGGTTCTGAACTTCCAAGTCATAAAAGGTAATTTTTAAAGTCCAAAGCTGTGGCCACACTTGGCCAAAACTTCAAAATGGCCAAGCTAATGGCCATTTCGAAGATTACTAAGGAGACGCTGAATTGAATATTCATGTGCCATTATGTGCCAGCAATACCCCTCTGCTATATACATTGGACAAACTGGACAGTCTCTATGTAAAAGAATAAACACACACAAATCAGATATCAGAAATGGCAATATACAAAAACCTGTAGGAGAGCACTTCAATCTCCCGGGCCACACAGTAACAGACTTAAAAGTAGATATCCTACAGCAAAGAAATTTCAGGACCAGACTCCAAAGAGAAATTTCTAAGCTACCATTCATCTGCAAATTCGACACCCTCCGCTCAGGCTTAAACAAAGACTGTGAATGGAAAAGCAGTCTCCGTTGGGTCGCGCATGCGCCGATGCGCATCAGCTCTTCACGCGCTTACGGTCACGTGCGCGATCCGGTCCCCGCCAGTTCCTGATCAACCGCTCCAGACGTCTCTGAAAAACACAAACAGAGCTCCGAAGTGGGGAGGAACGGGTGGGTAGTGGAGCACCCACGGGGACACATCTCGAAGAACGATCGTTACTACACAGGTGAGTAACTTCTCTTTCTTCTTCGAGCAGTCCCCGTGGGTGCTCCACAGTAGGTGACTACCCAGCAGTAACCCTCCCCCCCCCCCGAAAAAGGAGGTGGGTACCCGATTTATGCACAGCTTGCCCTTGAAAGGACTGCTGTCAACAGGCGTGTATCCTCATCAAGCATCCTGTGCATGGCGTAGTGCTTGGCAAAGGTGTCATAGAAAGACCATGTCGCTGCTCTGCAGATGTCTCTCAGCGCGATTCCCTTGAAGAAGGCCGTCGACGCCGCCATCGCCCTAGTGGAGTGGGCCTTGGGCGGAACGGGCAGAGGAATCTTGCGAAGCTCGTAACACAGTCTTATGCATGACACCATGTGATTTGAAATCCTCTGCGAAGATAGTGCTTCCCCTTTTGATCTGGATGCAATGGACACCAGGAGTCTATCCGTCTTCTGGAAAAGCTTAGTTCTATCGATGTAGAAGGCCAGTGCCCTTCTTACGTCCAGTAAGTGCAACCGTGCCTCTTTGCTCCAGTTGTGAGGCTTAGGATAGAACGACGGCAATACTATTGGTTCGTTGATATGAAAATCTGAAGAAACCTTTGGAACGAAGGCTGGGTGCAAATGTAAGACCACCGCATCCTTTGAGAATATCGTGCAGGGTGGTGTGGACATTATGGCTGCGAGCTCGCTCACTCTGCGAGCTGACGTGATTGCCAGGAGGAAGGTCGTTTTAATGGTAAGTAGTCGAAGGGGGACCGTAGCCAATGGTTCCAAGGGCGGTCCCGAGAGCGTGTGTAGAAGTAAGTCTAAACTCCATGACGGCGGTATTGGTTTCCGAGGGGGGTACAGATTTACCAACCCCTTTAGGAAGCGTGAGACAACAGGAAGGGCAAATATGGTTGATCCATCCTCTTCATGTCAAAAAGGTGATATAGCCGCCAGATGAACCTTTATAGAGGATAGAGAGAGTCCCTTTTGTTTGAGTTGTAGCAGGTAGTCTAGAATAATGGGTATAGTGGCGTCCCGAGGTGTCAATTGCTTGGAAGAGCACCAATCGGAAAAACACAACCATTTGTGTTCATAAGTCTTTCTGGTGGAAGTCCTCTGACTACATTCCAGGACTTGCTGTACTCCCTCTGAGCATGCAGTCTCTAGGGCGCTGAGCCATGGATTAACCATGCTTGTAGCCGAAGTCTCTGCGGGTGCGGGTGCAGTATTGACCCCCAAGCCTGTGTGAGAATGTCCGGCACTGTTGGTAGGGGAAACGGCCGATGCTGTGCCATGCATAGAAGCAATGGGAACCGTTGTTGCCGATCCCAGGTCGGGACTATGAGTATCATGCATGCTCTCCCCCTTTTGGCTTTCTCCAAGACCTTGTGTATGAGTGTTGTGGGAGGGAACGCATAAAGTAGAGGGCCCTTCCATGGGATCATGAAGGCATCCCACAAAGACCCCTGTCCCGTGCCTGCTCTGGAGCAGTATCGGGGACATTTCTTGTTGTCGCGAGTGGCGAACAAGTCGATTTGGGGAAAACCCCATCTGCGGAACACTTGGTGAAGCAGTCTGAACGGATCTGCCACTCGTGTGTGGGTGCAAAGTGTCTGTTGAGTTGGTCCGCCTTTACGTTGTGGACACCCGGTAAGTATGAAGCTCTTATGGTTATATTGTTGGCAATGCACCAGTTCCACAGTCGGACCACCTCCGCACAGAGTGTACGAAACCTGCCCCCCCCCATCGGTTTATATAAAACATGGTGGTGGCGTTGTCAGTATTTACGCCGACTACTTTTCCGAGGAGATAATTCCGAAAATGCCTGCATGCATTGAACACTGCTCTGAGTTCTAATATGTTTATATGCAGTGTCCTCTCTGCGGGGGACCATAAACCTTGAGTGGTTTTGTTGTCCATGTGTGCCCCCCATTCCGTATGGGAGGCATCTGTTGTAATGAAAACAGTAATGTGTGGTTGGCGGAAAGGCACCCGTTAGTAGATTCTTGGGGTTTGCCCACCATGTTAGTGACCTTCACGCCTCCGTTGTGAGCGACACCATCTTGTGAACGGTATGGATTGATGGTTTGTGTACGGTTGCCAACCAATGCTGCAATCCTCGCATGTGCAGCCTGGCGTTTTGTACCACAAACGTGGTGGTTGACATATGCCCCAGTAGTTGTAAGCACGTTAGGACTGAGACAGTGGGGCTGTATGTTATTAGTTGTACTAGAGACTCGATGGCGCGAAAACGGGCATCGGGCAAATATACCCTTGACATGACAGAGTCTATCCGAGCCCCTATAAATTCTATATTTTGCGTGGGGTTGGTCTTTGACTTTGAGAAGTTGATGATGAGGCCCAGTGAGGTAAATGTGTTTGTGGTTATGTGTATCATCCGTAATACCTCTGCCTGGGAAGCTCCCTTTAGCAGGCAATCATCCAGGTACAGGAAGATGAAAACGCCCTGTCTGTGCAGGTATGCTGACACGACCGCTAGGGTCTTGGTGAAGACTCTGGGCGCCGAAGAGAGGCCGAATGGAAGGACTCTGCACTGAAAATGATCTGTGCCGACGATGAACCGAAGGAAGTGCCTGTGCGCTGGATGAATTGTGATATGAAAATACGCATCCTGTAAGTCGAGGGCTGCAAACCAATCTCCGTCGTCTAGTGCCGTGATTATTGAAGCCATCGTAGTCATCTTGAAGCGCTGTTTGCGCAGATATTGGTTGAGTGCCCGTAGATCCAAAATGGGTCTCCAGCCTCCTGTCTTCTTCTCTGTCAGGAAGTACCTGGAATAGAAACCTTTGCCTTGAAATTGCTCCGGTACTCTCTCCACTGCCCCTATGAATAGGAGGTGGTCCACCTCCCGCCTTAGTTCTGTTAGGTGAGAGGGGTCTCTGAGGAGGGCTGCGGTGGGAGGATTTGGTGGAGGTAATGATTGAAAGGGGATCGTGTATCCCATGTTTACAATCTCCAATACCCACTTGTCCGAAGTGATGCTTTTCCATTGTGGGTAGAATGGCTTGAGTCAGTAATGGAACATGTACTGAGATTGGCACTGAGATACGGTCTTGGTTTCGCGACCCTCGACATACCCGTCAAACCTGCTGTCTTATATTTTGCCCTGAGGAGGCGTTGCCTTGTTGAGGTCGACGTCTAGGGGCCTTGTAATGTGGCTGTTGATGACGCCCCTGATCATACCCCCGTTGAAAATGGGTACGTTGCGGTTGGTAACTATAGCGGCGTTGTTGAGGATAAAACTTTTTCCTTCTGCATGGTGGGGTGTATAGCCCCAAAGTCCGAAGTGTCGCTCTGGAGTCTTTACTAGAGCGCAAGACTGAGTCGGTTGATTCGGCAAATAATTTCATTTTGTCAAAAGGAAGGTCTGCTATTTTTACTTGTAGTTCCTTAGGAATGCCTGAGGTGTGGAGCCATGACTCCCTGCGCATTACAACCGCAGTGGCTACGGCACGAGCCACTGTGTCCGCTACATCTAATGCAATCTGGACTCCTGCTCGAGAAGCCGCGTAACCCTCCTGTACAATTGCCTTAAGGATCGGCTTCTTATCCTCCGGGAGGAAGTCCAGGAGGGCGGTAAGTTTGGACTAGTTGTCGAAATTGTGGTTCGACAAATGGGCAGCATAGTTAGCCATGCGAAGCAACAGGGTAGATGATGAGTAGGCCTTTCTACCGAGGAGATCCAGCTTCTTTATATCCTTGTCCAGTCCCCCAGATTTATACTGGGATGTTTTGGTTCTATGTTGAGAGGATTCGACCACTAGCGAATTTGGCTGTGGATGACTAAACAAGAATTCCATACCTTTAGCAGGGACGAAGTACTTTTTGTCTGCCCTTTTATTGGTAGGAGGAGCGGAGGCCGGAGTTTGCCATATGTTAGTGGCTGCCTCCATAACTGCATCGTCCAATGGTATAGCTATTTTAGAAGAGGACGGGGGCCTGAGGTTTTTAAGAAGCTTGTGCTACTTTTCCTGCACCTCAGCGACCTAAATGTCCTGAGATTGAGCTACCCTTCTGAACAGCTCCTGGAATTGTTTTAGGTCACCTGGGGGAGAAATGTCCCCAGGAACAACCGCTTCGTCTGGAGAGGATGAGGAGGCATCACTGTGGTATCTCTCCTCCAGTTCCTGGGGATCCTGGCTGTATTCATATGGTTGCACTTTTGAAGCTTCGAAGTGAGGCTCAAAATCTTTTGATCCAGCCTGTGATTGGGAAACTTGCAGTGTTCCCCCAGGTGGAAACTGTGCACTGTGGCGCTGAGGGGGAGTTGACGGAGATCTGTGATGAGATGCCGAACTCCTATGCTGATGTCCCATATAATGGTGGCGGTCATAGCAACAGGGACAGGGGCCCGGTGATGGGGACCTGGACCATGACCCAAAAGCGTAAGGGTGATGCAGGGAATGCCGTGACCATCGAGATGACACTGACGTATGGGGGGGGAGCCTCTGTGAGGATACTCATAGGGGTCTCTGCTGGAGGATGGTGAGAAGCGTGCAACTCCATGCGATGGACGTTGGAGAAAGGGGGATGGAAGTCTGTGGCAGGCTGAAGGTGTTGCTGCTCGTCGAATCTCCAGGGGGGATCGTGGCGATAATGGCAGCGCAATTACCTCAGGGGAGGGACTGTGGTGCCAGGTCTTTGCTTTAGCTTTTGCTTTTTCAGGCATCACTGGAGGTCTGATCGGTGCCGGAGGGCTCGGCACCGTAGCGGGTGCCGTGCTAGTTTCCGCTGCTCCCGGTGCCATGCTCGGTGCCGTTGTTCTCGGTGCTGCTCGGGGTGCTTTGCTCGGCCCCGTAGGGCTCCGTGCCGAGTGTTGCTCTGGTGCCGTTGGAGCCGAACCTCTCAGTGCCGTAGTAGCCGGTGCCAGTCTGTCCAGTGCCTGCACGGCCCTCGGTGCCATTTCCTTAAGAACCGTGGGCCCCTGCGCGGGTACACGCACCGCAGCTTTCTCAGCAGAAGAAGCCAGCGTGCCCGAGCCCTTTGTTTCGCTCGTCCCGCTCCCAGAGGTAACGGGCAGGGATCGAGCTGGAGGAGCTTTTCTCTTCTTCTGCACAGAGGAGGTCAAAGAGGCAGCCTTCCTCTTGTGCAATCGTGAAGAGCCCTCCTTATGGGGCTTCTCTGACGAGGCAGGCTGAAGTGCTTTGTCAAAGAGCAGCATTTTGAGCCTCATCTCTCTATCTTTCCTAGCTCTATTTGTTAATTAGAACAATGGGAGCACTTCTGGGGAACGTGTGTCTCCCCTAAGCACCGGATGCATTTGCTGTGGGCATCCGAAGCAGGCACGGCCTCCTGGCAAGATTCGCACTTTTTAAAACCGGGGGACGACACTGTCAGAGTTTAATTCTCTGAGTCCTTAAGTGCTAACAGCGCACTTAACAGTCTGTTTGCCAAACAATAGCGACTGTTGGCCTTTGAAGGCTTGTCAAAAATAGCAGGCCTGCCCGGAGGCGGCCTTAAAGCAGTCTTTTACTTCTAAAACCAACTATATACATGGTAGACTAATACTATAATAACTAAATAACTGTTAACTATTATTATTATAACTATTAACACGAATAAAACGAGTTTATCTGTCTCGGGCGTTGGAGCCGGAGAGGATTCTGTCTGCAGCCGTTGGCGGTTGAAAAGGAACTGGCAGGGACCGGATCGGGCACGTGACCGTAAGCGCGCGAAGAGCTGACGCGCATCGGCGCATGCGCGACCCGACGCAGACTGCTGAAGAATTTCCGAGCTGCAGTGCCGGGACGAGCCCGACACCTACTGTGGAGCACCCACGGGGACCACTCAAAGAAGAATAAGGTTTTTTTAACACACCTTTATGGTTGCCTGGAGTGCCATCTAGTGGGTAAATTATAAATTGCACAAAGCAAGTATAAAATTTTAAATACTTGGTTTTTCCCTGAAGGAATTTCAATTCAAATAGTTAAAATTAACAAATTTTGGAGGTGACCAAGTTTTACAGAGAATCTGAATTTGTGTATGTGTTTGTGCTGGTGATCTGACTCAGATCACAGACAAGCAAAGGAACAGGTAGCATTGGTATTAGAAGAGCTTCCAGTGCAGAACTGGTGAGCAGGCAGAGCAAGTGGAAGAAAGACAATTAACATGAAACAGGATTGTCTTAACCTGTTTTAAGGTAATGAACAGAAATAAAAGAGCTCTACTAGGGCAGTCCATTAATTGCAGTTAACTCATGCGATTGATTCAAAAATTACACATGGTTAATCAGGTTAATTGCAATTAATCACAGTTAATAACAGCCTGCCAACTGGAAGTTCATGGAGGACAGGTCCACTGATGCTATTAGTTGACACAGTCAGGAACACAATCCTGTGCTATGGGTGCCCCTAGACCTTTGACTGCTAGAAGCTGGGACTGGGACTGGATGCCAAGGGATGAATCACTTGATCACTTGCTTCATCTGCACATTCCCTCTGAAACATCTGGCATTACATATCATCAGAAGACAGGATATGGTTTGACCCTTTGTGGCCATTCTTCTGTTCTTATCCTCCAGACTACAATTGAGAAGAGCTCTAGTATTGTCAAGATTACGTCCTCCAGTTTCAAAAAGCACACACAACAAACAAACAAAACAAAACCAAAAATCCACCCCGACTCGATTCTGGGCATTTATACAATCATTAAAAATATTCAGGTGTAATCCTGGTATCTCAAGTAACCCATAAAATATAAAGATCACTCACAGTCTCCTTAAATACTCAACTACAAGCTAAGTTTCCCCACAAACTCCTCTCCCCATCTGCTCACGAACAGCTCAGTAAAACTGATACACCTGCATTGTGCCCTTTTACAGAGGTTGCAGAACAATAAAATCTCACAGAAAACACTTTTCCCAAGCTCCTTCTGCCCTCCAGCATCTCAGCCAGTGGCACTGGCTGAAAATCAAGCTGAGAAGATGCTGACTTAGGCTACATCTACACTACCAGATAAACATGAATTTAAGGAAGTTTTAACTTGATTGTACCAAGTGACTGTAAATAACACTAGCTCAATTTAGATTTCACTAATATTGATATCATAACATTGCTGAAGCCAGCTGGGTGTAGAATCTAATTTGAATTTAAAAAGGTAGGCGGGAATAAGGGAATGTCAAAGTGGGGCACTTATTTCGAAGCTGCCCACATTGACACTGTTACTCTGCAATTCAAAGTCTGCACTTTGAAATTCGCATGGCTGCCATTACGCTAACAAAGTACCAAATATGCATGTTAGCGCCTCATTAGCCTGCTTTGAATTACCTCATTACCATGCCACCTCTGATGGGAGGGGGTGAGCACAGAAGCAGCCTCAGAGAGAGAGTTAAAAATGCCTTCACTCTGTTGGAAAACCTCATGAATTAAAAGTCAAAAGTGAAATTAACTTGTCTGGTTTGTTTCACAGTTAATAATAAAAAACAAATGAAAAAACAAATATAAAAGCTTGTAAAATTCTTTCAGTTTTAATAATATAATTTGTCTTTAATAACATAAGCAAAGACATTTTAAATTTCATCTTGACACTGTCTGTTCAGCAACAAAAAAAGTGAAATCTTGATAAAAAGAAACATTTTTCCCTTGGTATAAATATACATTTTGCACACAGAAAGAGTAGAATTTTCACATTGGTCCATTTAGCATTAGTGAAATTCCCAACGTGCTTATCAGAAGCTGAGATGGAGAATAAGAATTGAATGATTACATTAAAACAAGAAAAGGATTGGAAAAACTTAAAATGTTTTTCTCTCCAATCCTAGATGGAAAACATGCATGTAAATTTGAATGTATCTTAGTGGGTATTCTCCCCTATTTTACAATCCAAGTGAATTCTGCCCATAGCGTTTTTATACTCTTCTTCCATTTATTTTTGTGAACCAGATGCTCAGAAGAGGCCATTAAAACTATTTTCAAATGCCACATGCTAGTATTACACATATTGTTCTACAATCTCTCTGTAGCTTTGAATGTATTACACATATTGTTCTACAATCTCTCTGTAGCTTTTTCTGTCTGACGCTCATGACCCCATTTATTTTCAGTACTATTATATAAAATTATTCTAGTTAAAATTAAGTGGGGCATCCCAGAAGTAATAACCCATTTAGGGACAGGGAAAGAAGATACTCAATTAAGTATTTTTTTTTTTAAAAAAAGCACTCACAAATTCAAACAGTACTTAACTGAAACTATTCAACTTACGTTAACAACAATTAATATAATTTAAAATAGTTAAATATTTCTGCACATACAAACTCCATGTATTAACACTGTCCGCCTCTATATTAGATAAATAGGAACAGGTATCCATCCTTATTCACTCCTGCATACCCTACTGTTTGTGGATATCAGACAGGTACTAAATTTAAATGTCAACATATTTCCTGTACCAACTGAATTATAGTATCCTACTCTATTTCTATATGTTTGCTTTTGTGAAGTATTTATTGCAGACCTATAATATGTTTATCTTTTATTTCACTTTTAATGAGCATCAACCCACCAATTTACCTTACTCAACCACATCTTATGAAGTGTAACATTATAATACTGTATAATTATAACACTATGGCCGTGTCTACACTAGCCCCAAACTTCAAAATGGCCATGCAAATGCAAATGGCCATTTCGAAGTTTACTAATGAAGCGCTGAAATACATATTCAGCGCCTCATTAGCATGCTGGTGGCAGCGGCACTTTGAAATTGATGCGGCTCGCCGCCGCGCGGCTCATCCTGACGGGGCTCCTTTTTGAAAGGACCCCACCTACTTCGAAGTCCCCTTATTCCCATCCGCTCACAGGAATAAGGGAACCTTGAAGTAGGCGGGGTCCTTTCAAAAAGGGCCCTGTCGGGACGAGCTGTGTCAATTTCGAAGTGCCGCAGCCGCCCGCATGCTAATGAGGCGCTGAATATGTATTTCAGCGCTTCATTAGTAACTTCGAAATGGACATTTACATGGCCATTTCAAAGTTTGGGGCTAGTGTAGACACAGCCTATAAAATGTATTATATGCACTTTATAATTTAAAAAGCGTGTGTCTAATAAGAAATATATACATATTATACATACACATACAAGTCTATGTGATATAAAGCTTTATATTAAATACATTGAAATGGAACACTTTAATTGCAATTAATGAAGCCATAAGTCATGCCAATTAAAAAACACCTTTAAACCACACAAATATGTATTCTGTATGTGACTGTTACGCACATATTGCAGGAAACCTCTTTTGAAAATATCTGAAGGAGTTAAACATTTTCCTGGGAATATTTTTGTGTCCCTCCACTTGTAATGCCTGGTACCTTAATCACCCAGAGTTGTGCAGTCCAGGGTTAAGGGAAGGCCATAAAAATAATAAAACAAAAAGACATGAAAATATATTCTCTCTATAGATAAAATATTATTTTCTCTACATATAATATGATAACTCAGGGGCTTCAAAGACTAAACGGTTTCCTGTCATCAATGGGAATCTGATAATCACCCCCCATCAAATAGCATAAAAGCTTTTATTTCTAGTCCTATTGGGCTGTAAGATACCAAAATGGAAAGAATTTGTCTGCACAGGAAAGCTGCTACTTGCTCAGGACTGAATCCAACCTATCTCCCAGGATTTACAGCAATAATTATTCTCTCAATTGTGGAATTTTAAGCGGAAGAAAAAGGAAACATTTGTCTGGCAGGCTTTTTTGTTTTGTTTTGTTTTGTTTTTAAACCGCAGCTGTTTGAAGCCACTCAGAACTTTGGAATGTTAAAAGATCAGGGGAAAATGTGTTAGTGGGAGAGGGTAACTAAAGTGGTCATATGTGTATGATAAATTACAGACCCATGTGATAAATTAATTTATTCACCTGAATATGCCCCTCTTTCTGTGTGCTTGTAAATGCATATGAACATACCCACCCCTTTAGAGCATATACAATTAATGACTTTTTATTTAATTTATAATACTAATGCTGTGATTAGTATAGTATATCCTCTGAATCAAATTTTGTCCTCATTCACAAGAGGGAGTTTGGTGAGACTGATATTATACCAAGTAGCAGAACTTTTACATGTCTCCTCCTTCCCTCTCTTTTCAACGCGTATTTCAGAAAGCAGCACAATTCAACTCTGCAATGGGCTGCTGGATCTTCTCTCATGTTTGGAAAAGGAGAGATGGCAATAGGTGAGAGGTGAGTACTGACTGCTGTCTGAGTCACAATTAAGATGCATTCTGGCATCTGTTAATACTTTTCTTTCAGGTATAAAACATTCCCTGTTGAAAGGCTGCTGTTTCATGAGTCCCTATCCAATCAAAATAGCCTTATTGGCTACTGTCATTCAGAGTACACCTACACTGCATTTAAAAACCCAGGGCACGACTATGCTAACAGGATGCTTCGTTGCAGTGCAGATATTTGGGCTTGAGGTGGAGCCCAGGCTCCAGGCCTGGGGTGGGCAACCTCTAACCCGCTGGGGTTTTATGTGCTACCTGTGCACCCTTCTCCTCCCCAACACCACAACTCTCATGCTGGAGGCCCTGCACCTATCTACTCTCCTCACCCTTTCCAGAGTGCTGCGAATGAGCTGATTTGTGCCCCGCCTCTGCTCTTTCCCCTCCTTCCAAGAACTTGTATGCTGCACACCAGACGACGTGGGGTGCTCAAGTGCCGGGAGAAAAGGGAGGAGTGGGGACAGAGCATGAATCAAGGTGCTCCAGAAGTGCTGGGAGGGAGAGAGAGGACAACGGCCGGGACGTACTTGTGGTAGGAGGCAGTCTGGTGATTTGAGGGAACAGGTTGAGTGCAGCAGTATCTGCAGTGGAGGAGATGGCGAGTAGTCCCTGGCAAAATGAGAAGTGACACACATTTAAAGCAAGGGCACCTGTGAGGTGCATGCTGATTGCACACAATGCTGTGAGAGCTGCGCGCTCCCTCTGCCTCTGCTTTTCCAAGCTATTTAATTTGTCCCCAAGAAAAGATCAGATGGTGCTGAAAAGGCCTGAGAAAGGAGAATCTAGTGCCATGTGTCGGATCTTATTCTTGGAGTCGTGGTTAATGCACTTGCCCGATTTCAATCTTGTGGCCCACTGAGATGAAGGACGGCCACTCATACAGCCAACAACAAGCCTTGTCTACCCACTGCTACTCTATGATCATGTGACATGGGAAGTTACCAGAGCTCAGACTGCAGCTGGACCCTAAACGGTTAAACCGCAGTCAAACAGTCCAGAAGTCTGAGCCTCGCG
The DNA here is from genome assembly GCF_033958435.1 of Carettochelys insculpta. NCBI lineage: Eukaryota > Metazoa > Chordata > Testudines > Carettochelyidae > Carettochelys > Carettochelys insculpta. The sequence goes on along the minus strand of NC_134141.1, from coordinate 21,167,088 downwards.
AGCCAAAGTCAGCTGGCATAGACTGACTACAGATGCCTAATTGTAGTGTAGACATATTAGCGAAATTCCACAAGCATCAAGTGTCAGTACAGGTTGAACCGCTCTAATCTGGAACTCTCTTGACCGGCAACATCTGTAAACCAGCATGATCTTAGTTAGCTGGATGACCACTTATCATAGGTGTGGCCCAGGTTCCTATGGTCCCATAAAGTTTGTTTACAGCCACCAGTGCTGGCTCTCAGTGTTGAGTGTTGTTGTTTAGCTGTAATTTACGCCTAAATTTCTCCTAAGAGTCTAGTAAGCAGTGCAAGTGTTGGCAATGTGCAAGACAACAGTGAACTCCTATGGCATGGCAAATTCTCTCATCCATTACCGGTCAGGTCCTGAGGGTGCTGGATGAGAGAGGCTCAACCTGCAGTAGCTAAGTGTGTCCTAATTCTTTACAGAGCACTTTCCTCTCAGAAATGCCTCTATGGCTTGTGAAGACAGAGTCCTGCTGTGGCTAAAGCAAGTAAAATTTTACTCTAATTATAAACTTAAATGTAAAAAGTATGTGCAAGTTCATAAAACGTCTCCAACTTTGTGCCTCCTTGGAAATTTAAAAATGGAAAGTAGGTCCAATTGTTTCAATAATTAAATGTTATAAACAGGTACAAGAAAACCAGACACAGAAACTGGATTAGCCCAAACAAAAAGGGCCCTGCTGATATGATTCAGAGATGTGGTTGAAATTGTGCCTGCTAAAAAACAGGAGATCTGGAACCAGAAGTTAATGAACTAAAACTGTATGTCAGATATTAGGCCTCACTGGTGGACAAAATGAGGATGAACTACGTACTAAATTCCCCCCTTTTTGTGTTTCTCAAAAAAAAAAAAGTGCGGCTTGTCTGTTCTGCCTTGCATCCCAGTTCAGCTTGTCTTGTCCCATTCTCCTTGATCCTACAGTAGGAGCAGACAACACTGAAAGACTTTCTGAGTGGAAGGCCATTACGCCTTGTGCTTCTTCATGTAATATTCTTTTTCCCACTTGTGAGTCCTCAAAATCATCCTAGCAGCATGACATCTAGTCCAGCCTTTCAGTGGGGGTACCTAATTGCCAGCGCTCCAAAGGAACATGAGTTTCTGTTCTGTTCCTTCTGTGACCCTTCTCCCCTCATGTCCTTCCTCCTAGCCTCCCTCTTATTCTCTCAGCTTCTCATCAAATCCTGAATCAAGTTCACTGCATCAGCACAGTGAGATGAGAGGCCCACAGTGCAATGAAGAAAACACTGAATGATACCCCAGAATGGACCACGAATCAGGATCTAAGCAACTAGTGCCATGATCAGGGTTGGGCTCAGGAGTTTGCAAGGAATGTGTGTCCACTGTATTGGCTCCACTGATCAAGCCTCAAATCAGGCCTTGTCTGGCCATCTCTGCAATGGCAGAGGCATTGGCAAGATTAAAGGTTAAAGAACTCCTCACCGCAAAACATCTTAGACTTCACATTAAAACGTGTGACAAACGTTTTACACTTGCTAGTATTTTGTTTACAGTTAAGAAAGTACGATGGGACAGGAAAGCTTATTATCCACTTACCCAAATTCAAGCATTTCTCCTATACACTCCAACACTGGGAAGTTGGGGGAAAGCCAGGGTAAGCATGAATGTTGCACCACTTTGATATCCCACCAACATCTAGTCATGAAATAGGGTCAGATGGGGTGAGAGGAAGCGCAGCTTGCTGCAGGGCAAAATTACGCTCACCTAAATGGGTGTTTAACACACAGTCGTACAGAATTAGTTGCACATCTACAAAAATACAGGCTGAAGACAGTCAGAGGACACATTTGTGAATACAGTACAAAATGTGGACCCAGAAAGCCTGGTCTGAACTAAAATTATGAACATCAGATTTCTAAGTAAAAACAGTTTACTTTTCATTGGTGTTAATAGGTGTAGGAAATACTTTAGGAAGGCAGAGGGGGAGCAGAGTTCAGAATTTTGAAGCTTTTTACCTCTAGACAATATTTTCTAAAGAGAAACCTTGAAAAATCAGAACAGTTTTGTAAATACTGTTGCACAAAAAAATCGAGGATTGAACTAATTTCAAGACTAGAAGCTATTATAACTGTGGCGATCAAGAGTTTGTTTTTTGCTAATAGAAGCTGATCTCCAATGAGAATCAAAAAATAATTCAGTTACATTACTCAGCTTTTAAAAGCTAAATGCTAAAGTTGAAACCAAAAGTACTGTACTTAACATGAATGAGACATGAATGAAAATTGACAAGAAACATTTGAGCCTGAAAAGTACACACACATGCCGGAAAACATTTGAGCCTGAAAAGTACACACGCATGCCGCCTGACTAAGATCTCCATGGTCTATACTGTAAACGTACTGCTCAATGACTACAGTATTTGCCAAAGCCAAACCGTCCCACAGCAACATATTGACATCAACAAACACAGGATTCTTTACTTCAAATCAAATTTTTGGCAAAACTGCTTTCCCAGAGTCTTTTGTTTCTCTTATGTACAAACAACTTCCATGATGTGACAGGATGAATACAGACAATAGGTACACACTCCTCGTCCGCTTCAGGTTTTCTAATGCACACATTTCCTCATGAATTTCCAGCCATGTTCCCCAGGCAAGAATTTCCAAAGCAGAAATAAATCACTCTATACAACATTCCCTGGATTAAATCCCTATAAGGAAGATTTAGAAGCACAACTCCCATTGATTGTTAATGGGAACAGTGCTCCTAAATAATTTAAGTAGTTTAGAAAATTCCACTCTCAGCCTAAATTCCACATCTTACAGATGCTTTGGTGGGTTTCTCTCCTGGAACTGCTACCTCCAAGAAAAAAAAATAGCAATCAACAGAATTTGTTCTTCTGAGATGTGGCAATGCAGCACAGAATGGGTCTGTCTGGAAGAGGCAGGGGGTGAAAGTAGCCAAAAAAGGATTAGGCAGAAGTGAAAGGAGATGTGAAAATAGAAGAGAGGATGGTTGGTAGGAGAATCAGACTATTCTCTTCCTGTCAGCACAGAGCATATAATGATTTCAGTTGATATGCATGCAGCTCAAGGATATAGGGGGGAGGGATTTTTCCAATTCCACATGGAAGCCATCCCTCTATCAGCGGGGGCAGTAATAATGGCTCTATCTGAGAAGTCCGGCAGATTAAAAGCACTACCTGATCTAGTGAATACAAGAGTTGGATGCAGTATCCAATCCACCAGGAGAGGACACCTCTAAAGGATACTTGTTCCTCCTAAAACCCCTCAAGAAGGAAGAATAGTGATCTAGACTTTCTAAACCCAAGATTTCTGGGAAATGTAAATTTTTATAGTCCCTTAGACATTTCATGAATTCCACAGGACTACCTACCTAACCAGAGATTTGGGGCACAAGCTGAGGCAGGAGGGCGCTGCAGGAGGGCGCCACAGAAGGCTTCGAGACCAAATTAAGCTGAGCACAGACACTCACTTTCCCTATGTGGTATAGCCAGAGAAGGATGCAGGCTGAAGCAACAAACCACCCCTGTTGCATGGACTGAAGTGATACCCATAAGAAACTCTACATTAGTTAATGCAGAGGATTATAGTGCACTGACTCAAAGGTAACCTTGGCAGAAGGTTCTGTGGATCAGACTGAAGGGTCCGCAGGGGAAATTATTTATTTAGAGGCCTCAGACATGTAATTGCTTTTTAAAAACATGCGACAAAATTGTAAAACTTAGATGCCCGAGGTGGAGAATCTTCAGCACAGTGTCACAGATGTCAATAGAGCTATGCTAATGTACACTTTCTGAAGCTCTTTACACATAAGTCATAGTAAGAGTCCCGTTTACTGGGAGCTGAAGGCAACTCAAAACATGAAAGGAGTACAGAGACTCCCTTTTCTTTGCCCTTGGAACAGGACAGCAGTCCCTTTCTTCGTCTGTCCTCAGTACTACAGAGATGATGAACTCCTGACTGATGACAACAGGGTGCAGAGGAAAACACTTCAGGAAGAAGTCTAGACAGAATGCTCTCAGGTCCTCCGAGGCTAAGTTCTCATTCTTTATGGGCATATTTCCCCTGTACAACCTTGTGAATGAACCAGGTCCCTCTTCAACTGAGGTAGGCATCGTTTTCTGCAGTTATTCCTGAAGAGGAAATCCTTTTCAGGGAATGCCAGCTTTAAGCTGGTCCTGCATGTTAGTCTCTAGCAACAAAAGGCCTATTAGCTTTTATTATCAGTTTGCGTTTAACAGCTTCAACTTTCCTTTTGCTTTTGTGGGAATAAACATATAGTGGTGAGGAGCAAATATCAAAAAATGGTGAACTTCAGTTTGGACAGACACACGAAGCTTTAGATGTTTAACATGAAAATCAGGAAATCAAGCTGAATATCTGCCATCATTTGTTTTTTCCCTATCTGATTTCCAGTGCTTCTTGGCTTCAACTGTTATGAAAATGCTATGAAAATAGCTCCCTCACATTTCAGTTTCAAGTCCATGGCTGCAACAGGATAATGCAAAGAAACAAACAAAAAACTAACCCAACTTTTTCATAGCTCAAATATTTTCAACTTAGTTTGAATAAAGGGCCAAGTTTTGGCTGACTCTCGTTTTCTCTGAACCTCAGTTATCAGGCCAAGCTGATGTATGGCAGGCCAATATGCAAAAGTGTCAACTCGTTTTAAGTTTGTCTCTTGGTAATCAACTGTGATGCAATTATCGTATATTACTGCATATAAACTAGATCAGAAATGCACTATACATATGACCCTCACTATAATTTACATAATAGACTTTTCATCTACCTGCCACTCCCACTACTGCAGGAACTAATGTTGATTGTGCTTTACTATCTGTAGATAGAAGCTTCCATGGTTTATGAATGATCCCTCACTGTAAAAGAAAGCCACTGAATTAGAATTTATGTACCATCATCCCACATTAAATCTGGCTTATCTGAATGTTAATAAACAAAATTATTTATTATCACAGATGCAGGATCATGAAACCGACGTTATTAGAGAAAGACTAACCCAACGTATTTTGGGCTCAGAGCTCTCATACATAACAAGCACCACATATGCCACATATCAATGGCTTGCAATGGTTTTGAGAAGAGTACACAGGGGGTTGTGTGTGTCCTCTGAAAGTATGTGTTGAATATTTTAAGCTTTCTGTAGTACAGTAGTGCCTCGATTTACATGAGTGTTTTATTCCCCCACATAACTCGAATTTTGTGTAAGTCAGGGGCAGGGGCAGCATGCACATTCCCTGGCAGAATGCACATTCTGCAGCTGGGGAAGCAGCACGAGCACCTGGAGCTCCTTTTGAATGGTACGTCCTGTGGTTGTAGGGAGAAGGCAGCTGAGGAGGGCTAAGCCTGGTGGTGGGCTGGGTCTGTGGGAAGGGGGCAGGAAGGGTTAAGCCTGGGGGGGGCGGGTTAGGGCTGCAGGGGGGGCAGGGGTGGAGTTGAGCCAGAGCCACGCAGGGCAGTGTGTTGAATTGGGGTAGGGGAGCTTGAGTTAGAGCCATGAGTGGGAGTGGTGAGCCAGAGCCATGCTCGGATGGTGAGCAGGGATGGGGGGTGTGATCCAGGGCCACGTGGGGCCAGGGTTGAGCTGAGGCCGGGGGAAATGAGATTTTGAATTGCGCTTAACTCGCGTTAATGTGAGTTAACTGCAGCTCAAACATGCGCATTTGCGAGGGTTTACTGTATTGTTTTTGCTGCACCTGTAATTTTGCTCTTTGTCCCATATTTGGGCTTTGGTGAAACCAAATTACTGATGGCAAAGCAGTCTAATTTAGAGCATTACTCTGATGAAAAAAGAAATACTATAAATCATATGTTTTGTAAAATCAAATAAAAACATGATGTAGTGAAGATCAATTAAAGGAATACAAAACTTTGGCTCATAAATAGAGTGAAAAGACGCATCCACTGTAGTACATCAGTCCATCCTGGTCCTTCACTAACATGAACATGTAGTGAACATAACAGCAGCCATAGTCGGTCAAACCAAAGGTCCATCTATCCCATTGGTTCCCATACTTCTCAGGAACATGGCACACTTCAATGAGACGAACAATTCCATGTCACACCCACTTTCGTCAGCTGAAATGACTGCTTACGAACATCACATATACTTACATTTACTCTGATTACAGTCTTACTATAGAGGTTTGCTACATAATAGTGCCTACAACAAGCTACACAAGGATCAAATGCATTAATGTTTCAAATCCGCCACAGAATACACCATCTTCGACAGCAAACACAGACACATATTCAAAATCTGCTCAATGCCAAGCTAGGGATATTGAGTCATCGAGTAACCACTGAGAACAGGCTCCCCTTCTCTCCAGCCTGTTGGAGCCAGGACATGGCATTTAAACCATGTTCCAGCTCCAACAGGTTCCCACCTTCCCTCCCTCCCCCTTGCCATAGCAGGGAGTGGGCTCCCTAACAGCTTGTTTGGGCTGGGAAGCAGCATTTCAGCTGCCTCCCAGCATAAATGGGATCCTACGGGGTCAGCATTTCCCCTCACTGTGGCCATGGCACACTGGTTGAAAACCACTGATCTAGCCCAGTATCCCATCTTCTGTCAGTGGCCAAAGCCAGGTGATTCAGGGGGAACAGACAGAACCGGTAACCATGAAGTGATCCATTCCTTGTTGCCCATTCTCAGATTCTGGCGAACAGAGGATAGGGACAAACCCATCCTGGCTAATAGTCACTGATGGACCTACCATCCATGAATTTATCTAGCTCTTTTTTGAAACCCAGCTCATAGTCTTGGCCTTCACAACATCGTCTAGCAAAGAGTTCCCCAGGTGGACAGTGTGCTGTATAAAGAAATACCTCCTTTTGTTTTAAACCTACTACTTAATAAATTAATTTGGTAAGCATCCCCTCTCTCCAGCCTCTTTCACATGTTATCAAAAGGGATACATAACACTGCCTTATTTACCTTCACCATACCAGTTAAAGATTTTATAGACGTCTCTCACATTCTCCCCTTATTTATCTCTTTTCCAAGTTGAAAAGTTTCAGCCTGATTAACTGTTTCCCATAAGGAAGTTCTTCAATATCCCTAATGATTCTTGTTACTCTTTTCTGAACTTTTTCCAGTTCCAATAGTACCTTTGAGATGAGGTGGCCAGCCACCTCTGTACATAACATCACACATCTTTGAGTCTAAGGTCAGAGTGCATAACAAAGCTACACAATTGAAAGATCTTTGTTTTTGTTTTTTTTATCAAGCATGTGGTTTTACCTGGCTGATATATCAGGAGCTTTTTCAAGAAAACAAAAGAGTGAACCTATAGGCTCCTGCTAAAATTCTGAAACTGGACTTTATTAAGAACCAACATTGAAAAAGTCAAGTATAATCATAATGGAAGTTTCTGGGGATATCAGACTTATTTTGCTATATCTAACACCACTTGAGAGACTGCATCTCACATCTGAGTAGTCATATAAATATTATGCTGATTCATTTAAAGTGATTACATGAAAAAGACTGCTTCAGAGAGCTCTGGCACAATCTGTTAGCTTCAGAAGGATAAGTGAAACAGTTTCTCCTCTTTAAAAAAAGGAAATATTTTTGAATATTAAATTATCAGATTACCAGGAAAATGTCTCAGAAAGTGCAGCTTAATATACGTGGCACAATATTGGTGTGTTATGCCCACTGAATCCATCTTTCATAATTAGGCTTGGAAGGATTCAATTTTTATGGGAAATGTAGGTAAATATGATTTTGATTATAAATGAAATTTATAGAAAGGTAAATTAAGAAAAACCTTGCTTGATTTAAGGATATTTAATTTGTATATTTGTGCATACGATGTGTTTTAATGGCAACAAAGTTTTAATTTTTGGAACCTCAACATTTACTATCATTAGGGAATTATTTTCCCAGGCCCCGCAATTTCCCACAATTGTGAAAATTTGAACAGATAAAAATAGAACAGTGTGGTAAAAACAATATTATCTGTCAAAATCTAAAAAAGCTAATTTTGCCAATTCTATTTGTAATACACCATTTTTTTTCTTTTTGCTATTTCTCATGGTAACAGCATAAAGAGGCAGAGGGGTAGCTGTGTTAGTCTGGATCTGTAGCAGCAACGAAGGGTCCTGTGGCACCTTATAGACTAACAGAAAAGTTTAGAGCATGAGCTTTCGTGAGTTAACTCACTTCTTCAGATGCTGGTCCAGATCCAGACTAACACGGCTACCCCTCTGATACCTGACAACATGCAAGGCACTGCATTTAGCCGTATGGAATGGAAATCTATCATTTTTATTTTTTTGACCAGCATCTGAAGAAGTGAGTTAACTCACAAAAGCTCATGCTCTAAACTTTCTGTTAGTCTATAAGGTGCCACAGGACCCTTCGTTGCTGCTAGCATAAAGAGAAAAACACTATGTTAAAAAACATGAAATGAACCAATTAATCCACCTGTATACTTTAGGATCGCGGATTGAAATCACAAAGAGACCTAGCAAATGCCATCATCAAGGCATTTCATTTTGCATTCTTGCTAGTTAGTCTTAAATGTAAGATGCTTCTAACCACTCCAACCTTACACACACTATCTATAGGACTCCACAGGAATCTCTAGCTTTAAAAAAACAACTACCATAAATAATTTCTTTGTAATCAAATAGACTCCGGGGCAGCAAAAAACTGCTTGGTTCCACAGATGTTCTCCAGGGGATCAGTTTATACAAGAACATTTGAAGACCAGCCTTTTGATCTGTGTGTTACTGTTGCTTTTGTACAAAGCTTCACGATACTGCTGGTAGCCACATGGGACTGGACACACCAATCTGTTCAGATCATGACAGAACAGCTAGCTACTTTGTGATGAACGGGTAAGTACTGCATATTATTTCCTTTGTTCTACTCCTTTTCAGGCAACCCTACATCATTCCTAAATAATCACATGGAAGACATAGCTCTTGTAAATTCACTGAACCGTAAGCCCAGGTTTCGATCAATTGCAATGCTCAAGAGAGTGCTTTCAGTCAGCACTTACCTCATTGTCTGACTCCACAAGTACTTGATCATATTCACTAAGGGCTACTAGAAACATGATAGATGTGACATTTTCAAAGCAATGTATCCATTTTCTTCTTTCAGATCGCTGGCCTCCTACATCCACCATTCTGCAAAGTTAACAAAATCCACGTCAATTCCAGGAGAAAACAAAGCTTAATAAAAATCAATGTACATCCACTTAAGGAACATCAAATCTAGCAATTTAGGTAATGAACAATTTGGGTGGAAACCAAAAAAAACCAAACAAACCCACAAAACAAACAAAAACCCCACTTTTAAAATCAACAGGGCATGCATTGTGTGGGAGGCAGGTTGCCATGTCTCTTTTATAAGCCTGATGTGACTTATAGATTTTTACATGAGCCTCATTTGCTCAGCTGCTCTACATACAGTCACTTAAGTAATTCCGAGCACCACTGCTGGACTCAGTCTCATAGATTTAGCAGAAAAAGAGAGTAATGGAGTGCATAGCCAAAGTAAAAAATGATTTTAACAAATAGTTTCAGTATTATTTTCTTCTAATTAAAACATATATTTTGAATAATTAGCAAATGACTTTCTAAAGATAACCAATAAATGCATATTGGGTACAGATGATCTCCTGAGAAACACATTTGGATGAAAATGAAGTAAATTTCATTTTAGGATTGGGTGAGGATATAACACGTCTTTCAACTTAAAATCAACATAAAATTTGAAAAACATGTTCTACTGAATGTGCGTAAGAGTTTTTATGTATTTTTCAATTTCTCCTAAGAATAGAACTTAGTCATTCACTGCTATCTGGACAGGGGCACAACCATCCCGTCAGAATCAACTGCTTAAAAACAACAGAGTGTTACAATTACAAAGGATTAAACACAATCAGAAAAAATATACGACCTCTATTACACTTCAGTCACTTGAAGAATGTGACGCAGTTGGCAAATAACAGTTTGAAATTTGAAATTATAATTGTAACATCCCATTATTCTGTACTCATTTAAACTCTTTAGCATTTGGTGACACCACTATGGAGGAGCAGTAGAGTAATGCATATAAGGTACTAAGAATTCCTATGGAAAAACAGCATATATGAACTGAGAAATATTTGGGCACTTAACATAAAATAAGCATTTTCAAAGTTTAAATTGATTCTTGACCTGCATTCAAAAAGATCTTCCTTTTTGGAGGCCAAGTTTTGCACCCACAATTAATTATCAGCTCCAGAGCTCTTAGCTATTTAACTTGCAGGTGCAATCAAGTAATTATATTTTTATGTGACAGCACTTGCACTTTAAATTAACTGTGGGTAAAATTATTTGTAGAAGTAAAAACTAGCTTGCAAATATGTGAACTACTCATTAAAATTCAAGCCCTCTAAGTTTATCTTTGTGATTCAGTTATCAAATGGTGAAAGAGGATGAACTGACTAACAGATATATTAACATACACATAGTAATTAAACATTGCTATATTTATTAAAAAAATCACTTCCAAATTATTCCACTTTGACCATAAGAAGTGACTTAAAATATACAAAGGTTTATTTTTTCCTGTTCCTTTAATCTCTTTACTTATGCCTTATTGTCAAGCGGTGGTAATGTCTGTAAAATAATGCAGAAACAAAATGATGAAACAAAGTGCAGTATAATTTTATGTTCATATATATATTTTTTACCTGTATGTAATATTTAGTGAAAACAAAAAAAAACAAGTATTAAGCAGATTTTCCTTTTTTTCTACCTGAAAATGACGCTTTGTAAGTCGAATGGATATTCAATGATCCCTGTTGTTGGGACTCGAACTCTAAGCACATCTTGTTGGGTTGGCAGATAGGCAGGTTCTGCTATACGGTCCAGGTCGTTAAGATAGCTATAGACAGGAGAAATAATAGGAATGCAAGACAGTGACACCATAATCCTACTGAGAGAAGGAGCAGGAACACATGAGGAAGGGAAATGGGGGAGTGGGATAGGAAGAAGTGGAACAAAAATCGAGTATTACTTTAAAAAAATAAGGCAGTGGGAGGGTTCAAGAAAGTTCCACCATTCTTCCCACTTGCAGAACCCTGCTTTTAAAGAAATGCCATCACAGACTAGAAAATGGCAAAGGACCCTAACTCAAGTGTCTCAGGCTGCATCTACGCTATAAAAATAACTTAGAAGTGCAACTTCAAAGTTGAACGTCTACACACACCCTACTTTCAAGTTAAACTTCAAGGTAGGGCACTACTCCATTCCTGCGAATCGAGTAAGGACTTCGAAGTTGGGCTCCCTACTTCGAAGTTAGGGAAAATGTGTGTAGACTCTCTGCTGGCTACTTCAAAGTAATGCCTAACTTTGAAGTTAGTTCCTAGTGTAGAGGCACCCTCAGTATTATCTTCCTTGTCACAGGATTATGCTTGGGTTTCTCCTAAGAAGTTCCTAGATTCAAGTACTTCACAATGGCCAGTTTTAAAAACAAAACCAAAATAAAAAAAAGAAACCTGTATCAGAGACAGAAAATTGTGTAACTCTATATACAAATGTAAATGGTCATTACTTGATATATAGAAAGAAGTATTTCCTCCAAACAGTTCTGCATCTATTTTTCTACTGTATCAATATATAGGAGCACACAACTAGATAAATATGTTTGAAAATCCTAAACTGTTCTAAAACAGTTAATTCTAAGGGGAATTAACTTAATGTAGATCACGGTCTGGTTAGGGAACTTTAGGAAAACAAATAGACTCCTTAGGAAACATACAACTGGCCAAAGCCAAAACAAAATGATATACCTTACAGATCAATGGCACCAGTTGTGCACCATTCATAGATTTTTCAGGCTACATGGGACCATTACGATTAAGACTGAGAGTCTGTCATGGATTCTGTGACTTTGCAGTAGCGGTCTAGAGCCTTATGTTGCCATTCCATGTCCCAAGGCACCAACGGTGGTTCTGGGCTACTCCCTGCAGAGTACCAAAGATTTAGCTAGGGGTATACTGTCCAAGTCGTTGACTGTACATGATCCTGCCCGTGAATTTTACTAAAAATATCTGTGGCTAAATGACGATGATTAGTTATGATTATCTAGTGTGACAGCCGACACAATGCAGGCTGCAGAAATTCATGAATCAAGCCCATAATTTCAGGATGAACTAGAGCATATCTAAAATGACCCTGCAACACCTCTCACTAGTCTGGCAAATAATCTGGAACCACAACAGGTTCACTTTTAGTAAGGACTGCCTGTAACTGGCACATCAAACTTTCCTCTGCTATGGTTTAATGGGAGCATAAAGCCAGACAATAGTAATGGAATGAGGAACAGCAGTATTGGTGCTAGCTTCATTAACTGAAGGCATTGACTATCTCTTGAATAAGAGACACACTTTCAAAACATAGGGCAATTCACCACTGTGCTATAGGCTCTTTGTGTTGTTTTGCTGGTGTGAGGAGGCCATAAACCAAGTAGATTTGGCCAGAAACGGGCCCAGTGTAGGTAGTTTGGAGAATGTGGTGGGGCTAGAATGTCTTTGGCTATTTATGCCTGCAAGAATGACCCCTGGTCCACAAGCACCCAGGAACAAGTTAACGTATCCCTGAAGCTACTTTAACCTATGCTGGATTTTTATCTGTGCTTTTTACACCCCATTTTCTTTTTGGTGTGTCAATAAATAGCGAAAAATGCTGAATAGATTTTTATCTAGGTGTTTACTTTTAAAGGTGATTTGACCTTTTTAGAGGGAAATTCCTTAATCAAGGAATAAATAGAGTAGTTCTTGTTGCTTTGAATAATTTGTTAAAGAGGAATGTAAGTGAATAGTTATGAATGATAGAAACAAAACCCTTTTGCACTAAAGTAGAACACAAGAATAAAAACATACAAGAATTACTCTGTTAGGCCCAGGAGGGAGTTAGAACAATTATCAGATTGCCTTTTTTGTGCTTTTAGCTGTAAGGGCATAAAATGAAAATTAAATCACAGTGCAAGAAAACTCTACAAATTCAAAGATATTTTGAACCGATGCATTTAAAAGATAGCTTCAGAGCTACCCTGAAAACATTCAGTGGATAAGCCAAAGGGTTTAATGACACCGGCATCAGGCCCTTGGACTGTTATGTTGAGAACAGAGTGGACAAACTGGGACTCCTGAATTTTATAAAACAGAACAAAAAACACACACATCCTCAAGCAAACTGAAACATCCAAAAGCAACCAAGAAACCAACACCCCAAAACACAAGCGGCTTTAGTTTTGCAGATAGGACTCTGGGAAGTAATTCTTCATTCACAAGACTGAATGAAGTTTACAAGACTACAAAGAGAGCACTATATCCAAGTACACTCCCAAATACAGCAGCAGCTCTTTGGGAGGGGGAATTTTTGGAGAACCAACCTGCAAGTAGCACATTTAATTTGCTGAGGCCACTTTAAAAACCTTAGTCCTGGTATGTGATTGGCAAAGTTGTGGTTTAAATAAACTGCGTAATAGTTTTCACCTGCACGGTTTTAAAGACACAATGTTAGATAGTCCAGATCTTTGGCCCAGATAAAATCCTTTTTTGTCTCCAGAATCTACCTTCAAAGGGCAGAGGGGGATTTCTTTGTCATATCTTCTAAGTGCAGGCTGATAGAAGAGTGGCTAAACCTGGCTGCCTAAGCTGCAGTAAGTAATCTAAGATGTCCTGCTCTGAAGAACACAAGGGAGAAATTCCGAATTCTGAGGCCCAGCAGAAAAACCTTGTCCACTTGGCCAGGTAAGTTTGTTTCATGGATGGCTTCCCACTTTCCAGGAGATGCTCCTGGACCTCTTATGATCAGATATGCTCTTCTCGGTTTAACCACAGAGCAGCCATGCTGTGAAGTGAAGAAACTCCAGGATCAGGTGCAGGTGCTGGCCATGGTATTACGACAGCAGGTTTGGATGGCTGGGGAGGGATCACGGAGGGACCACCATCATGTCCAGGAGCTCTGCGCTTGCGAGGCCACTTTGGCGTGATCATAACCCACACCCAGTCTCTTGATCTTTACCAGGACCCAGCAGACGAGAGATCACCAGAACCACATATATTTGACCCTGACCCATGACAGGAAGAAGGTACCAGAGAGGGAACCATTGCTCAGGGCCTGTCTGGAGCATAACCAATAGCATCTTATTTTGTGCAGTTGTGAACAGATCTAGTTGGGGGGTGTGATGGGGTTCGGGGTCTCCAAGCTTTGCACCCTGTCCACAGGCAGGAGTGACTCTCACTCAGCAGGAGAACAGTGGGTTTATTAGCTGACAGGACACAGCATCTTACAGAAGAGTCAGGGCATCAGGCAGAAACAGCCAGTCCAATCCATGCTGGGGAGAGGAGACCCTGAGGGGCCCCTGGAGCCAGGGCCTTGCCCCCTCCTTTGTTTCTCTCTCTCTCTCTCTCTCTCCCCCAGCCCCAACTAACTTTCAACTTTCCAACTTCCAGTTCCGATTCAAACCCCTCAGGCTCTACCTCCTCCTTTGTCTGCTGTACAAAAGGTGTCACCTGGTCGTCTCGGTTACCTTCAGCAGGAGCCCCACACCCTCTGTGAGACACTCATGTACACACGTATCCCCCACTACATCACAGGGAGATTCCCCGCCTCTGGGTGAGTGCAAGCCACCTTGAGGTGCAGCAACCACTTGTGGTGAGAGACATCCTTGCTGAGGTGATCTGACAGGGCATTCCTCAAATCGGGAAGGTGACAAGCTTCCAGTTGCATGCCGTGGCCAATGCACAAATCCCAGAAGTGGAGGGCCTCTTGGCAGCTGACAAGCATGCTCCCTCTTGCCAATCCATGCAGAATTTCGGGGCTGGATTGTCTGTCAGGATTCTTACCACACTGCCCATCAGCTAAGGCAGGAAGATGTAGTGTGCCAACTGGACTGACCTGAACTCTTTGATGTTTACATGTAATGTCATTTCCTTCAGGGACCACATCCATTGGGTTGGGAGCAGTGGCATAAGCAGACTGGGACATTTGGGTAGGTCCCAGTTAGAATGGGTGGGCAATGACAAGACAGAGGAGCAGAAACCACTGGACCACCTCTCCCCCCTCCAGCACCCTGGGATTGACAGACATTCTGGACAGAAACCTTAGAAAAACAGGGGGGAGAAGAAAAGCGTACCCACTCGCACTATAGCTGGGAAGTGTGATTAGGGCTGGATGTGATCTATCTGGCACTCCTCTGGGGAGTGTGTGGGGGTATTGGGACTTGCCCAACTCCTGCAGAGAAGTGGGGTTGGACCCCAGGGACTTGTCCCACTCTACCCACCTGGCACTTCTGACAAACCAGTCACTGTGGTACAGGTAAATTACCGCGTCCAAGGTAAGCAGTGACCACTGACCTGCACTTGGTGAACACCCTCATGAGGATGAATGCAAACTGGTAGTAGCTGAGGCCCACCATAAATCACAGGAAGCCTCTGTGTCCTGGAAAGATTGCTATGTGGAACAATGGCTACGTCTACACGTGCAGCCAACATCGAAATAGTTTATTTCGATGAATAACGTCTACACGTCCTCCAGGGCCGGCAACGTCGATGTTCAACTTCGACGTTGCTCAGCCCAACATCGAAATAGGCGCAGCGAGGGAACGTCTACACGTCAAAGTAGCACACATCGAAATAGGGATGCCAGGCACAGCTGCAGACAGGGTCACAGGGCAGACTCAACAGCCAGCCGCTCCCTTAAAGGGCCCCTCCCAGACACAGTTGCACTAAACAACACAAGATACACAGAGCTGACAACTGGTTGCAGACCCTGTGCCTGCAGCATAGATCCCCAGCTGCCGCAGAAGCAGCCAGAAGCCCTGGGCTAAGGGCTGCTGCCCACGGTGACCATAGAGCCCCGCAGGGGCTGGAGAGAGAGCGTCTCTCAACCCCCCAGCTGATGGCTGCCATGGAGGACCCAGCAATTTCGACGTTGCGGGACGCGGATCGTCTACACGGTCCCTACTTCGACGTTGAACGTCGAAGTAGGGCGCTATTCCTATCTCCTCATGAGGTTAGCGACTTCGACGTCTCACCGCCTAACGTCGAAGTTAACTTCGAAATAGCGCCCGACGCATGTAGACGCGACGGGCGCTATTTCGAAGTTGGTGCCGCTACTTCGAAGTAGCGTGCACGTGTAGACGCAGCTAATACGTCCTTCAGCTCAAGAGCAGCATTTCAGTCTTCCGTATCCAGAGAAGGAATGATAGAGGCCAGGGAGACCATGAGGAACTTCAGCTTTTGCAGGTATTTGTTGAGGTCTCACAGGTCCAGATTAGACCAGATCCTACCTCTGGCCTTTGAGATAGGAAAAAAAAACCCCCAGGAACAGAACCCCCTTTTCCATTATTTGAGAGGAATTCTTTTCAACACCTCCAGCTGCAGCACCCCTTCTAGCTCCTGCAAAACAAGGCTCAGATATGAGAGGTTCCTAAGGAGGGAAACAGAAGAAGTGTCATGGGTGGTAGTGGTAAAGATTAACGGGAGGGTGTATTCTTGTGCCTCCATCTGAAAGACCCATTGGTCTGAAGTTAGCAGGATCATGGAGGGAGGAATTGAGAAGGGTGGTTGGAGAAAACTAGGAAAAATGGATGCTGGGAATAGCTGGTAGGCCATCCTCATTTCTCACAAATGATCATTTGACACCTTGTTTGTTGCAGCATGGGCCCAGCTGGACAGAGAACTGAGGAGAATGACATAGGCATCATTTATAGCCTTTGATTTTCTTGGATGGCATTTCTTGTTGTGCATGGCTTCCTGGACCTTAGGACTGCAAAGGTTTAAAATGATTATAGGTTGGAGAAGGGACATATAATCCCAAGGTTTTCAAGATCATATGGGAGTCCCTTAACCTTTGGAGCTTACTGTCCATTTCCTCCACAAACGGCACCTGTCTATCAAAAGCAAGGTCCTATATTGACTGTTGAGAATCAGTGAACAGGCCAGAAAGAAGCAGCCAAGAAGGCCATCATGTGGGGCCACTGAATTGGCTGTATCTGAAGATGTCTGGAGAGCCGCTCTCACCGCCATTGCGCCCTCATCCATGATGCAACAAAACTCCTTCCTGGATCCCTTGGAAAGTGATGCCTCGAACTTGGCCATGGCCTGACACATATTGTGGTCATAGCACCCTCAGAGGGCTTGGTTGTCAGCCGAAATAAATTCAACCTCTTGGAGTCTTTATTCTTAGGGTACCTCCAGGCTGGCCCTGCCTCTCCCTTTGGTTGAGAGCTTCAACAACCAGGGAATTGGGAGCCGGATGGGCATAGAGGTATTCATGATCTCCAGCTGGAATAATGTACTTTCATCTGCCCCTTCTTGAAATGGGGGATGGGGAAGAGTGAGGTTTGTCACAAGGAGCTTATGATTCTCGCAGGTGCTGTGGAGCAAAGGACATTGAAAAAGGAGTCCAATGGTTCCTCTAATTCCTCTGCTTGGAGTCTCAGGTTTGCTGAAACCCTCTTTTAGCAGCTCCTGATGAGCTCTGGCATCATCCTGTGGAACTGGGTGAGGGAGAGTCAAAATGGAATCATTTGGAGATGATGAGGTCAAAATTGGTCCCCTGGCTGCCACCACTTCCCCAGGTGGTCTACATCCTCATGGGTATGAAGGGTGGCCTCCTCTGAGAATTCCACCTCAGGGAGAGAGTACAATGCTGTGGCCGATGGCTTCTCTGAGGTCCCTGCCACTGAACAGATGGGTTGGGATGGCTCTGAGAACTCTCATAAGTGTGAGGGGTATCAGGCTGCTGGCCTCTAGGGCCATTACAGGGGTTGTGGAGCCAGAACTTGACCTGCCATCTATAACTGCTGCTTGGAGCCTGAGTCAGATGGCGATGGCCAGTGGCTCAATGATCTCAGTCATGCTTGACCTGGGACAAGTCCCTGGCATAGGAGACTAGTGGTGGTACTTGGCAGACTGGCAATGGTAAACCAGAAGTCTATACCTACACAGACAGAGTGTTACCAAGACGTGGAATGGAACCAAGACCTTGAGTGCACCCTGCAACCAGAAGATCCCCAGATCAGGAAAGGACTCTCCACGATTGCTGTCTTTGGGATGCCTGATGATAGACACTGGGACAGGTGCATGATCAACACCGAGGTGAGGGGGAAATAAAGGGTTGATGCCGCAGTTAATGCCAATGGGCATGTGTCTCCACAGGTCTATGGCCAGTCACTGTCCTGTGTCTGATTCTTCCACAGGCCAGTCTCCTCGGCAAGTTGGCTCAGCATGGGCAAGTGCAGGCTGGACATTCCCTGGGACGGGGAATTGTGCCGCAGAGGCAGGAACCTGGGCAGAGATGCCAAAATGTGTTTTCCTTTAGACCGGGAAGCTGCTAAGTCGGTGTGGGTGGCATTGATAGTGACAGGATGTCCTGTGCTGCCTGCAGGGCCTCAGGTGTCAACAGGACATCTACTAATGAAGGTCCTCACCACTGTCTGGTGTAGCAGGCCTGGCTTGTGGCAGGCTAGTCTGCCTTACTTGAGCTGGTGCTTGGCTCCCTAACAGAGGAGTCGAGCCATCCAATGCAAATCACTCTCATGGGTGGAAAGAAGGAACTGACGAAGGGGAAGTATACAGGCACCTTCTACCATGTCACAAGGCACCACTCCAGGGGTCACCAGAGCCATGCCCCTATGGATACTGCTCAGGGAAAAGCTTCCAGGATTGGTGCATGTAGCAAGCACACAGACCTACCGTGGAATAGACATGAGCAAGCAATCAAAGAACAAACTCTTGCTGACAACTGTGCTTCTAAAATAGACATTTTCTTCATTTATGAATTACTTAGTTTATAACAACAACAATCACTTTTAATTTGGAATTTCTTGGCAATTGGCATTAGGCCCAGGGCAAAGCCAGAAAAAACACAACTACACCTCAGAGAAGTACAATGCACCCACGCTTTACGCAAGGGTTCCATTCCCACACACCCTCGCATAACCCAAATATCGCGTAAGTCAGGAGAGGCTTTTCCCCCAGCGGAATGCACGTTCTGCAGCCGGGGAAGCAGCAGGAGCACCTGGAGCTCTTTTTGAAAGGTAAGTCCTGGGGTTGGGCGGGGGAGAGGGGTATTTAAGCCTGGTGGTGTGTTGGGGCTGTGGGAGAGGGACAAGAGGGCTAAGCCTGGGGATTAGGGCTGTAGCGGGTGGTTGGATGCAGGGTTGGGGGGGTTGAACCAGAGCCAGGAATAGAAGTGATGAGCCAAAGCCCTTCTTTGGTGGTTAGCCAGGCTGCAGGGGGTTGAACCGGGGCAGGAGGATGGAACCGGAGCTGCGTGCAGGGGGGTTGAACCAGAGTTGCACATGGGGGTAGGGGACTGAACCAGGGTGGTTAAGCTGAAGCTGGGCATGGAGTGTTTGAACCGGGGTGGGAGGATGGAACTGGGGCTGGGTGCAGGGAGTTTGAACGGGGCTGGGGTTTGAATCGGGGCCACTTGAGGATCATAAACCAGTGAGCGGTTTGAACCAGGGTAGTGGGTTGTTGAGCCGGAGCCACATGTGAGGGGAGGTGAGCCGGAGCCAGGTGCAGGAGGGGTTAGCTGGAGCCGGGTGCGGGAGTTGGGGTTAGCTGGACCCAGGAGTGGGTGGTGAGCAGGGCGGTTGAGCCAGGGATTTTGAGCAGGATTTTGAGTTGTGCTTAACTCGCGTTAATGTGAGTTAAGCGCAACTCAAAATCACGTATTTTGAGGGTTTACTGTAACATAGTGCACAGCTAGGAGTAAGAGAAACCTTGTACGCAATTTGGGTAGAAACTGTAGAGGACTGAGTGTATTTTATTTGCTGAGTGTTATTTTATTCCAATTAAATATAGTATAGCTAAGGCTTCTCTCCATATTGCACTTATACAGCTAAGAGAAGGCAAAAGAGACAAAATGGCAAACTGCACAGTTACTTTAAAATACAACCATATTGGTCTGAGTAAATTTATCTTTCAGACCTAATTTAAAAAAAATAATTATAGCTGCAATCTGCTTTGTAGAAATGAATTTGAATGTCTGCTGAGGTAATTTTCAGAGGAGTTGCTATAGTGATTGGCACAAGGTTCATTACCAAGGAAATGTGTGCAGACATACTCTGGCACGAGCTCTGTGCTGATGTCAGGAAAAAATAGCTACAGTATCATAGCATATTTGGGATCTGCACACTGACCAGGAACAGAAAGGCACCTTTTGTTTTCTGGTCAGTGTTAAAAACCAAGCGTGTAAGCCCTAAATTGAACTGACTTACACAGAGTCTACAGAGCCATAATGCTGTTAGTGATGGCTTTGAAATGAAATGCAGACTACTCCAGAAGTACCACTGACCTAATGTGACAACCCAAGTGGAAAAAGCAAAGCCAACCTAACTGTTTTTGTATTGTCTGACATGGTTTTCTGTAGCAATGGCACAGTGGAACATGACACCAACATTCTTAACATTGGAATAAAACAGTCATGGTTCTCACCAACCTCTGAGTGCTGCTCTTCAGGACCGCAAGAACAATTCCCCTCACCTTGCAACCAAGACATCATTCAATCCTGACTCATTTCCCCAAAGTTTAGTTACTCTCCATGGCACCGATCAGCGCCTGTCCCAAGCTAATGGTATCCAAGACTTTTCTAGGTGTGTTAACTGAGGATGAGATGTTTTTTTTGTGGGGGCACATAATGGCGTTAGAGAGAATAAATCATAAAAGTAATATAATATACCCAAATGAATAGCATAGGAGGCTTCAGTAAGCAAAATCCAAGAAAGTAAGAGAATATTGAGCTGTTATAATTAGTAACAGTTTCCAAATTGTGAACAGTCAACAAATGGTGCATGCAGAGTAGTTGCTAGTAGTCCTCGGGGAACTGGCCTGTTTACCTCCTTGTTCCTATCTACTTCTACAACTGTCCTGACTCTTCATTTAAAAAAACCAAAAAGGCTCAGAGCCACTGGATAAGGGGATGGACTGCACCCTCAGCAAGTTCACAGATGACACTAAGCTAGGGGGAGAGGTAGGTATGCTGGAGAATTCAGATAGGTCCAGAGTGACCTAGACCAGGGTCACCAACACTTGGCCCATGGGCCAGAATACAGCCTGTGGAGCCCTTTTCATCTGGCCTGCGGAACGGCAGTGACACCATTTTGAAAGCTGGCTGTGGGGTAAGTGGCTGACAACCTGTGGCTCCGGAGCCTCACGTGGCTCTTTAAGGAGCCATTTGCAGTTCTGGATGCTGCTACCGCTGACTCCTCCTCCAGCTCACTGCCCAGGTGTGCTAAAACAAGGGAACTCAATTTAACTGGTTTAACAGCCAGCAGGAGGGATCTGTCAGTTAGACTAATTAAATTGAATCCCATTATTTCAGTGTGGCAGGGCAGGGAGCCGCCCACACTCAATGTAGGGGAAACGAGTAAGAGGGCTGGGGGAAGCCATGCAGCCATGCTGAGGAGGAGGTGGTGGCCCTGTGAAGGTGCAGTCAGGGGCAGCAGCGGCAGTGTGCGGCGCTCCTATGTGAGTTAGGTTGCGGGGGCCAGTTTGGGGCTGTGAGGGATTAAGACTAGGGTGTGGTGGGGGACAGTTTGAAATACTTCTGTTACTTTTTTACAAATATGCAATATTAATTGAACAATGGTGCTTGCAAAATGTGCATGTGGAGAAAATTAGAACCACCCACATTATTGCAAAGTAACTTGTTTGCTATTTTATGCCCTTCAGCCTCGGGGGTGGGTGGAGGGGATGGTTTAGGTCTGAGAGGTGTTAAGCTTGGTGGTGGGATGGAGGGGGTGGGTTTGGGCTATTTTGTGTTCAGCCCCTGGAACATGTAAAAGATTGTCATGTCGCCTCCCCCGATGAAAAAAGTTTGGCTACCCCTGACCTAGACAAATTGGAAGATTGGGCCATGAGAAATCTGATGAGGTTTAACAAGGATAAGTGCAGAGTCCTGTACTTAGGACATAAGAAGCCGAAATACTGCTACAGGTTGGGGGGAATGACGTGACTGGCTAAGCAACAGTTCTGCAGAAAAGGACCCAGTCATTACAGTGGACAAGAACCTGGACATGAATCAACAATGTGCCCTTGCAGCCAAGAAGGCTAATGGCATATTGAACTGCATTAGTAGGAGTATTGCCAGCAGATCTAAAGAAGTGCTTATTCTCCTTTATTCGACACTGGTGAAGCCACATCTGGAATACTGTGTCCAGTTCTGGGCCCCTCATTCCAAAACTGATGTGGGCACATTGAAGAGAGTCTAGCGGAGGGCAACAAAGCATGACTTGAATACATCACTTATGAGGCGAGACTGAGGGACTGACAAACCCCTGACCGGGTTGATTTAGTTGGGATTGGTCCTGCTTATAGCAGGGGGTTAGACTTGATGACCTCCTGAGGTCTCTTCCAACCTTATGATTCTAAAAGTTGATGGATAAATAGAGGAAGAGCTAGCTTAACTGCCCTGCTACAGACTGCTGCTGTGAAAGAAGTCATGAAACAAGACCTATCCTCTGAGTTAGCAGCTGTTCATGGGATGGGCAATATGGGAAGAGAATGTGGGAGAAAGGAGGCAAGTGGTAGGCAGCTTCTTCGAGGAGAGTGAAGCACCATGCATTAAGGAAGCCTGGGACTGGACAGAAAGAGACCAGGTGGCAGGAAAGCATGTGCAAGGATGGTGAAGACATTGTCATTAAAACTACTCAGCATGTAAGCAAGTGCCACAAGAATGTGATACAACTGCACATGTGAGGGGAGGTAATCCCACGTGCTCATGGCAGAGAGGAAGTGTCTACTAATACTGATTTTTATTATTTGTATTTGGGTAGCACTCAGAAGCCAGGCTGCCATTGTGCAAGGTGCTTTATGAAGTTGTGATCCACACAATGAATGTTATTTGAGAAACTATGTCATCTACAAAAAAAGTTTTTGGTCTCTGTGGGAGCACGAGCACCTGGTGGCCGGGCCTCACTCGCAAGGCAGAATGACCATACACTCCATCTTGGAACGCTATCATACAACGGCGGGAAGGTCTGAAGTCAGGCCAGGAGAAAGAAATCAGAAAGTTGACAAGTAGTTGGAGAGTCCCCAAAGAGAACATCTTGGTTGTACAACATCAGAGGGTCCCGGGGGAGGTTCAGAAAAAGACCAAGGACAGAGGAAATCTTGTAACATGTTCTGACAGGCCAGGAGGATAGAAAGCCCAAATTAGGTAACAAACGCTTTAATTGGCCAGGTATCGAACCCCCAAGTAAGAAACAGTATAAAAGGTGATTTAGCAGGAATAAGGGTGTGGGCTCCTGGACACAAGGCGGAGGCTAAAAACTTCCAGTCCAGACAGCAGACCCCGGCCTGATCACCCGGACGTCACCACCACGAAAGGTCCCAACCAAGCCGTATCTCTGACTTGAAGGGCCGCTGTAATGTAGTTATTGGTGAGATGTGGGAGCATTGGATGTTATTGGTAAGTCACATGTAATTATATACAGTTATATGTAACCTAGTATTTAGCCTATGCCAAATAAATAACTATATATATATATATATATATATATATATATATAGTTAACAAGTGTTAAGTAATTGTAGTTACGAATAAATCACTATCGGTAAATACCACTAGCTGGTCTAGCTGGGTCTGTATAGAGAATTATTGGGACTTAGAACAGCCACAGGGCATTGTGGTGTTCACAATCGGAGTGTTATTGTTCCTGGTACTCATAATACTGTGGAAACCTAGGTTTTAAAGTGAATACACTGAATCACATATTGCTGCTACACTATATCAGGCTGCTATAAAGGTGGGGTGGTTGGTCCCGGGCCACCCGACTCCCCCCGCTGTATCACACCCCATGCGCACCCACGGCACATCGTCAGTCTCAAAGTTGGAGCTGCTTGTTCACTCGCAGTTCCAGACAGGTTACATGTTTCTTTTTGGCAGCTAAAATCCCTCCTCATTTACATGTAACACACTGTAGACTTTGGAACAACCAAGAATATTCATAAACAAATTTAAAAGCTATTTGTATTAGATCACTTTCTGAAAATAGAGCAGATCAAAACTAATTTGAGTCAAGTTTGGATATCTTGAGTTTCTTGAATGATCTCAAGGATCACTCTTTAAAAAAATTAACATAATTCCACATCTTTTGGATGGACCATTATTTTTCACCTTATCTAACAGCCCAGTATAAGAAGAATAAAAATATTACCACCTTCAGCAGGGGGCAATTCTGCAAGTTGAATTTCTTTATTTTCAAACTAAAACTGACATGCAGATTTTGTATAACACTATGCCAAGAAAATACACTAAGAGAGAGGGGTAATGGGAGGACAGAACATGAAGAAAGAAAGAGCATTGTTCTAGCCATGACATCTATTCAGCTGAAACATTTATTGTCTCCAAAATGGCAGAGGAGATAGCTGTGATGAAATCCAGTTGGCAATAAGAGCTCAATAGGGCTTCCAATGCACAGACCTACAAAGTTAATGGTGCATGAAGTACTTGGTTGAATTTCACCAGCATAATGATGGTAAGTCTTATGAACATGTGATAAATTCTTGAGGGAGGCTGCATATGAAACTGCTTGTTGCTGACACAGAATAGCAAACCACCACTTTCTGAGTAACTTCTAAGGATGACTAAAACCACTGGAGGACAGTGCAAGACACACCATCAAAAATGAATTTCCAAAGCAATAAAAAACCCTGCTAAGATAGCTTTAGACTGACCCTTTCCCTGACAGTGTCTAACAAGAATTTGTTCCTTCAGATCTGCAAGGTCTCTGCCATGACATGCTATGGTAAAGTCAGGGAACCAGCTGACACATTTAATCTTATAGAAAAGAAAAGGCTTAACTAAGAAACCCCACGATAAGTATTCCCCACATGCTGTGTCACAGGCTAGGTTTATCAACATGCTAACATTCATATATGTCCAAAAGTAAAGATGGGGATTGATTTTTTTTCCCTAAACACAATAATTGGAGTTACACTGGAATAATAACACACATTTTGTTCCCAATTTACTGGTCTGTGGATGAAATGAAGATATACATTTTCCAAAAATTATGCAAGTTCACAGACACAAATCTCCACATCAGCTTGCAAAACAAAGTCTTCACAAATTATCTCCTTTGTACACACACTGGACACAGATACTACGACTTCATCTATTCTTATGAGGGAAGATCGAATGCTTAGGTTCGATCCTCTGGGGCGCTGTTTCACGCATGTGTGAAATGGAACCTTAAGGGGCCGATATCGACCCCTTAATTCCTTGCAAGACGCAAGGATTTAGGAATGTTGACAGATGGAGTGCTCCTCTTGACATTCTGCAGTGAGGACAGGGGCCAGTGTCGATGGCTGCAACATTGATTTCAGGTACGCAACTGGCATCTCTAAAATTGCATAGCAGCTGTTGACATTCCCGGTAAGTGTAGATGTAGTCTATAAATGACATTAAAGCCCTTTGTCTGATCAGATCTTATGAATAAGGCTGTCTGAAAAATAGAGAGCAAACAATTTATTGACCTCCCCATGCTCCCGTCCTTCTGGGATCTGGCTGCAATAGAGCTGAGACCAGAGCCACCTTGGCTTTGTTTCTGCAAAACCAAACCTGGGCAGATGAGAATGTACATAACCCAGAACTGTCTGCCATCTACTTCAAAACAACCCGAGATTCTTTTATTGTTATTGTTGCCATTATTGATGCTGGCTGATGCACAATTTCAAGAAGAACTTTTTCTAAACAATTGTGAATGTATGCACGTTTTACATGCCTCAAAGTGCACACAAAGTATTTCTTGGAGCAAATGTAACATTTTTAAAGCTGATGTAGTGGGATTTTTCTAACCTCCAGGACTGATGCCAACAAAACTGAGATAAGCATCCTCTGGGTAATGTCACAGTAATTCTGTTTTATGTATGCAGTGAAGTAAATGGAACTGATTTTCGGTGTATTAAAACAAGCTGTGAACAAAACTATAATGTAAACAAGTACTGTCTGCATCCTCATAGCTTTTATTAACTCGGCAAGGCTCCTATTCCTGAGGCTTCATGCCATTACTGGAAAGTCAACAGGCATGTTTGAGAAAACTGTTACAGTTTGCAGAGTATACTAACAAAAAATCTAAAGACAATGCAATACTCTCTTCTTGGTTTTATGTGTAGAGCGGAAGGTGAAGGAGAAGGACAAGTGTTTATTATGTTTGTTTTATTCTTATTCTATTCAAGCCCTGCCCAGCTGCCTTTCTCACCTCCAACTTTTCTACACAAGTACTTCCAGGCAACCACTACCAGCAGCAAGTCTGAAAAAGCAAATCATCAGAATGAAAGAATTTTCCATAAAACTTCAAACCTCTACGATTGGCCTGGATGGGAAACTAGGTTGAACTATTAGACAGGCAGTAAAAGTAAATTCAGTACTTACATATAATTAGGATTTTCTACATCACTGTATTGTCTAACAAAGCTCCAGTTTCCATTTTTTAAAAACATCTTTTGTGTGCATAAAGAAGCTTATTAAATGGAGGACTAGTTACAACTATTGTTACTGAAAGTAGGGGTGTGAGAGAGCATACGTATATCAGAGACTATACGTGTGAGCAAGCCATTTTCCTCTAATCCATCTCAAAGGAAGGGTCTAGATTGTACATTGTTTTGAGTAAGGGCCTGTCATTTTTATTTAGCTGCAAAGCTATATATACTCACCCGTATTTTGTATAAATAAAAGCAGCATCTTCTACTACACAGCAGCACGAGTGAATACCTGAC
The DNA here is from genome assembly GCF_033958435.1 of Carettochelys insculpta. Taxonomy (NCBI): domain Eukaryota; kingdom Metazoa; phylum Chordata; order Testudines; family Carettochelyidae; genus Carettochelys; species Carettochelys insculpta. The sequence goes on along the minus strand of NC_134141.1, from coordinate 21,140,318 downwards.
AAGAAGCTAGAACAACAAACAATTTGTAAACAACCTGGAGGATAACAGGATGATAAGGATAGCCAGGACAGATTTGTCAAGAGTAGATCATGTCTACTAATTTCTTTCTGTGACATTATTACTGGCCTTGTGGGTGGGGGAACCAGTAGACATGACATATTTTCATTTTAGTAAGGTTTCATCCCATAGGACAGTTTCAAAAGCAAACTAAGGAAATACGATTCAGCTAAAATAAGAGTACACTCATCTCTCGCTATACGATCACATCTGGTTCCCAACTTTCTTCTCGTTGGCGAAAACTCCTGAGAGGGACATTAAATTACCATTAAAATACATGTAAAAGTGTCTGATTGGTTCCTAACGCTTCAAACTCAGCGAAGGAGTGGCACCAGGTGGTGCTGCTTTGGAAAGGTAAGTGAACCTGGGCTGGGGGGCTGGGATGTTGTAGAGGGTTAAAGGCTGGGGGCAGTTTGGGGCCATGAGTGGGAAGAAGGGTTAAAACCTGCAGGTGGCTCCTGTGGAGGAGGTGGTGACTTGTTCCTCCCCACTGCAGCAGAGGTATCTGGGGGTGGTGGGATGCAGCAGGCAGGGAGGTTCGGAAGGGGACAGGGTGGGTGTTGGGAGAGGGCTGGGTGGGGCGTTCTGCGGGGAGCTGTGGCCTGGGGAAATGTTGGGTGGGGAGGGGTGGGGCAGAGGGTGCCTCTGGAGTTGCCACTGGGGAGTGTTGGGATTGGGCTGGGCAGGGCAGAGGGTGCCTCTGGAGTTGCCACTGGGGAGTGTTGGGATTGGGCTGGGCAGGGCTGCGGGTCTCCCTGCGCCCAGCCACGGACCCCACGGTGGGCTTAGCTCTGGCCACAGGGCTGCGGGTCTACCTGCACCCCGGCCAGGGACCACACAGCTGGCTCGTATGAGCAGGGGAATTTCACTCAGATAGTGAACAGTGGTAAGTATATGCATCCCTTGTTTTAGTGTGTACTCGTAAGTAAAGTACTCGTTAAACAAGGGATGAGTGTACATCTATACTATGCAGGAGACTGATCCAGTCAGGATGGATCTTGTGGGGTTTGATTTCCCGTGACTAGTGGGGACACGCAAAATCGAATTATCTGCTGACCCTTGTACTCCTCATTCTTGTGAGGAGTAAGGGAGGTCGATGGGAGTTTCTTCTGCCAATGTCCCTCAGTGAGGATGGCCAGATAAGTTGATCATAGATATGTCGATTCCAGCTATGGAACTGCATATCTATGATTGACTATAAGGTCTAGTGTAGACCTGGCATTAGTGTCAGGAGGGTGCACAACTGTTTGAAAGACTATTCTCAAAACCAGTAATTACCAAGTTTGCCATCATTCTGGGAGGACATAACTAGTGGAGTCCTGAAGGGATCTGGTATCATGCAACATTTTAACTGGATAATGGAGTGGAGATTAAAATATCTGCAGATGCCACCAAGCTGGAATGGCTTGCAAGTCATTTGGCACAAAGAATAAGAATTCAAAATTACTTTCAACAACTGACAAAATGATCTGATATCAACAAGATGAAATTCAATAAAGACAAATGCAAAGTACTTGACTTAAGAAGGAAAGAAAAAAAATCAAATGCCCTACCAACCCCATGGGGAATAATTGACTAAGTCCCACTGAAAAGGCTCTGGGGGTTACACTGGTTCACAGCTTTGAAAAAGACTAATATCACTCTGAAGTTTGTTTATAGCAATGTCGTATGTAACACACATGAGGTGTCCAGAAGAGAGCAATGATGATGAAACATTTAGAAAACCTTTCCTATTAGTAAAGATTAAAAATCTTGGGCAGGTTCAGTCTTAAGGAAAAAAAAAAGACAAGAGGGACACCTGAGAACAGTCTTCAAATATGGCAAGGACTGTTATAAATAAGACAACAATCAATTGCTTCCATGCCACTGAAGGAGGGACAGAAAGCAATGGGCTTAATACGCAGAAAGGGAGATTTAGGTTAAGTGTTAGGAAAAGCTCTCTCACCTTCTGCACTGTTGAAGAAGTCCACTTTTTAATACTACCGTACAAACAACAAAGTCAGTATTTAAACGTTATATCAAGTCATCTTAATGTTCATAATTGGCTGTTAGAATATTTCTACAGCTTTAGAAGATCTTCTGGTGGCCTGAGCTAAGGTCAGAGCTGAGTCCTGGATTTCCCATCAAAGTTGGGCTACCTCTGAAGTCCATATTTTTGCAGGGGGAGGGGCAGCATTAATCCATGCAGCAGCCAGAAAGCTGTGGGATGGAAAGGACCAACATTTGTCTAACAGACAGACAAGTTTGAGGGGCTTCATATTTATGAATAATACAAAAGATGAAACTGCTGAGCAAAATACAGGTACAAACCACATGCCCTGCCTCTTCCCCTTGTGGCCCATACTGAAAAAAAAACAGTAGTGGTATTCTACCTTTTTGTGGCTACAACTCTAACTCTCTCAACTTTGATACCCCCATAGTAGACTGTGCATTTCTTTCTTTAGTTAAGCACTGGAAAAAACTGCCCAGAGAGGCTATAGGCGATCCATCAATTAAGGTTTTTAATAACAGATAAACACCTGTTGGGAATGGTCTAGTTATTAGATAGTCCTGCCTTGAGTGCAGAGGACTGGACTAAATGACCTATTGAGGTCCCTTTCAATCCAATACATCTATGATTCTATAATATTATTGCCATCTTCCTTTCTTGCATTTGAGAGTCACTTTAAAATAGTCACTGTGGTTATATGATATTGTTTTAATTAGGGCTCAGAGTCAAACCTCTACGCAGCGTGCAGCACAAGTTCATAACTCAATGCTACCATGTTTCAGCCTGTCTGCAGACTCAGGTGCACGCTGCTCCACTGATTTACATCTGATTTATATGCTGAACAATCTCTTTGCCACCTAAGGAGCTAGAGCTTTAATTTTTTAAAATTGAAATGTCGTGTGACAAAGCCCCAGGCTTGCCCGCTGTGTCCCCTGCTCTGCCTCCTGCTCTCACAGAGGCTTGGGTCACAGCATCACTGAGCTATTCTCATCGTTGGCTAGCCCAAAATACAGTCATTAGTGGAGGACACTCTCTCTGCTCTCCCCTCGACTAGCCTTAGCAGTCTCCAGTCTCCTCCTGCCTTCTAGGGCTGCCCTGGGGCATGGGGTGGTCTGGGGGGAACCCGTACCACCCACATGTAGCGGGTTCTGGCCCAGGGGCCCTAAGCAGCTGCAGGAGCTCCCCTCCCTGGGCCCTCCTGGTGCAGCAAACTGCCTCTTTGAGCCACTTCCACCAGACACTTTTCCCCAATACAATCCCTCAGGTAACTGCAGCCCTCTTTTCTTGGGATCCTCCCTCCACAGCCCTTGTTCATCCTCTGCCCCCCGCGCCCCTGCCCGCTTACTTGAAGGAAATCCTTTTGAAGGGCTCCACAGGCCTTAATTAGCCACAGGTGGTAAATTGGCAGCAGGTACTAGTTCAGCCTGTTGCTGCTATATGACTTCCTCTGGGCAGCATCCGCTGGCTCCCTCGAGACTCTTCAGGAGCAGTGGGCGCTGTCTGGGGCTCTCTGCTCGGTATACCCCTCTGTCTCCCTTATTTTCATCCTTTGACCCCCCTCCACCCATTCCTGTTTTCTCTTTAGTTGTCCCCTGTGTTCACTTGAGGACCATGCTGTTTTAATGGATCCCCCTGCTTCAGGGGGATCTTTTAGCTGTGGCCTCCAATAGGCTAGACAACTCCAGATAAGCTGTAGTCTTTGGGAAACAAACGCACACACCCAACTGCCAAGGTATCTCCCTTCCACAAAGCTGCTGTAGCCAGCTGTGGGCTGGGGTCTATCGCAGTAGACACCAGAGCACAAAATACAACAGCAAGAGAACAGTACTGATTTGCTGAATAGCTGCCAACAGTAACTATTTAACACTCAAATTGTACAGGAACTTGGGGAGAAAATATGTGACTTCTAAAGCTGACAACTGTTCTTCGGCTTAATTTAGTTCTATGGCTACCACGTTTCTGATCCACTTGACAAATTGGTGAGAATGAGCGAACATTGAACATGTGGCTGTGGATGAGAAGGCAGGTGAGAAGATGCAGGAGGGCTGGAGGAGCAGAATGTGATGGGATAAATTAGGAAAACGAACTAGGACTGGAAGTTTTTGTGTTGGGAGAAGTGAGGGATGAGGGAGAACACAGAAAGAGGTACAGGAGAGAATAAGTGGTAAGCAGAAGAAATAGAGAAAAAAAGTAGTCTGACTGTAACAGGATGGCTTGTCCCTGGGCTACAGAACCTTGAACTAAGCCAGCCCTGACTACAAGATAAATCTCACCTTGGCTGAAGTGGGTAATCCACGATAAAGGTCAGCAGGAAGCTGACAGGGTAGGATGTGTGTACCTGACTTGCCTGAGACTGCCAGAGGCAGGAAAACTCGCGGTAAGGTTAGGAAAGCCAAGGAATAGAAAACTGTCCTGAGTGGGAACTTTAGATAAAACTTTGTGTTTGTTTTGAACTTCTGGATTTTGGTGTTTGAAGAGGTCTGTTGCCTGCACGGTGAAGAAGAAATTAAAGGACTTTGGACTGAGAAGGCAGTTGGAACTTTGACTGTTGAAAAGGGGCCCTGCTGAGAGGGGGAGACAGAGACAGTGGTTTATGCTAACACTTTAACCTCACATGAGCCATGTCTACACGAGCCCCAAACTTTGAAATGGCCATGCAAATGGCCATTTCAAAGTTTGGGGCTAGTGTAGACGTAGCCATGATGTCATTGTCTATTACAGGCAAGAAAAGAGAGGAATGAGTTGAGAAAAGCAAAGGAAGGGGATGAAGACAAATAAAAGTATGGCAGACATAGTAAGTTACATTTTGCAAAAAACAGGAAATAAAACTGTCATTGACAATATATTGAAATGAAATCTACTACCACTGTTCTATTCCTCTAGGTTAGCATTTTCAAAATAGTTTGAGAGAATTAGGTGCTCAGTTCCTAAGGAAAGTCAATGAAAATTGGACATTTAACTTCCCTGGGCAAGTTTTGTTTTGGATACTTTCAAAAAAGTGCATCTTTCTCCCTGGCTAGAGACTCACTAGGCAAATGGCAGCTGAATATGGTTTTCAGTCCTACACAAATATATCATTTTTCAGAAAAAGCAAAAGCAACATTAGCTTGGTTTATGCTATTTGGTTTTCTCGTCTCTATATTTTGTTTGCAAGTGGCTTATGAGATGTATATTATGTTTTATAAAAACCACAGAGACTCTTATTTCTGACATTTTATTGCTTATTTTAAAATTGAATGCTGTAATTAATCCATGACATGGACTAAGAAGCTTTTAATATTTAAAAATTGCAAATATTGGAAAGGAAAACTGACTCATGTTACCAAATGGCTAACATTTTGAGATTTAAAAAAAAAAAATCAGATCTTGGACATGCAAATTACTACTCTTTATAAGGAAATACAACAGATATTTGCTATTGTGACTCCATAATAAATTCCATCCCAGTATTGTTTATACTACCCAAGGGAGCCAGTATGGTGAGTGCTGTGAATTATTTCTTGGAACCATAAATGTCTGTGATAAATCTAAGTGTGTCACTCTAATTATGTCTGAATTAGTATAGATTCCCCAGTCCCACTTATTCCCTATTTATTTTTTTCATGTTTCCATTAAAAAGATCAAATGAAAAAAAAACCTGTATTAAAGTTAGAATTGGAGTTTGACTTGCTTTTATGGTCCTAAGCTCCAGGGTGAACTCTGCCTATTTCACCTTGCTGGTCAACTCAGAACTCTACCACCACCAAAAAATAAACAGCCAATTTGATAAGTCCCTAAAGTCTAGTTTCCTCATAGTTCAACTCTAAGGGTGTAACTGATAAAAATTTCCCTTGCAATATTGTTAGTTTAAAAAATGCACAATTGCTCGGGAGTATTGGCAAATGAAATATAATACTTTTTTGTTTTGTTTTTTTTTTGGACAGGAGGGATTCTTTGGGCCCTGTGTGCCACTATACAAAAACAATGAAAGTTCTCTAGTTGCAGTGGGAGAATTCCTCCAAGCCAGGCACTGCAAAGGACACAAAGTCCCACTTGGGCAGGAGTGCTAAGAGTGGGAGGGGCATACCAGCAGTGGGATGTGGTCAAGTCACAGCACAAATCACTATGGCCACTCTAGGCAGCTTCAAGTTGCGAAGACTATGCAGGTTGCCATGACTTCAAATAGCTCCCCAAATGGCTACCTTATAATCAGTAGATCCTAATACTATTGTTTCACGACAGACATGCAGGTGCTGAACAAGCCTCTTTGTGCTGCTGTGCAAATGAATCTTAGCCCAAGACCTGTATCACAACCCCTATAGCTCAATACAATAGATTTCTGACATGCACAATCTCAACTTGCGCTTAACTTGCGTTAACTTAAGTTGAAATCCTGGTGTCCCCAGGAGCTGGCAGGAGCACAGCTCCTCCACCGGCTGCCTGCTCCAGCCCCTGGCTCCCCCACGTGGGGGAAGTCGGGGAGAAGCTACTCTGCAGTGGCTGTCTGCCTGCCTGGATCCCCCAGCTGGGGTAAACTGGGAGGGCAGAGAGCTGCAGCAGCACATTTTCTCCCTGGCTTCCCCCAGCTGGGGAAAGTCAGGTGGGCAGACAGCCACGCTGCTGCAGCCTCTGCCCAGCTCCCTGCCACTGTGGGAATCAGGAAACTGACCAGTGCACCAGCAGAGGAGAGCCAGGCTGGTGTGCTGGTCAGGTTCCTTGCTCCCACAAGCCCAGGGGGGCCGGGAGCCAGGCTGCCGCGTGTAACTTTGGAGTCTACTGTACAACTCAAATTTAAACAAACAGGTCTTCCAATTGACCTTAATGGCTTTGACACCTGGAATGCAACGACCCATTTCTTTTGTCCTTCTAATGCACAGGTTCCATCCAGACTAAAAGCGATTCTCTGATTGCACAGCTAGAGAAGACCATGTGATTTTTTGCAACAGCTCAAATAATCACACAAACATGCTAATTACTGTTACTTTTAATAAAATCACCAAGTAGTGCTGAGTCATGTCAAGCATTTCCCAACACATCAGAAGAATTTTACCTCAGTTACCTCATTAGAATAACTCAGTACAGATAGACTTTGTGGAGCCAGCCTGCACACTGTCCTGAAATGCCAACTGTAAACCTCCACAGCACCATTTCTGTATCTTTGCCTCAAAACATCTATGCACAAAAGGATTCCAGGTCAAAGTTAACCATATTAGTAATACAGTAATTTAATATGCAATACTTCTAGAGGCAGATTTAACCAAGGACTCATCTAAAGATTGCTTTCTCTCTTCCAATTAACTGGACTGAAGTTTCTTATATTGCACTATGAGTGGCAACTATTTTCCACTCCCTTTTAAAATTAAATTTAATTTTTATTAAGAGCTGGTCTTCCTGACAGATATTTTGTTTTAGTTTCAGGTCTAGTTTGTTCTTCCTGCTGCTTCCAACAATTTTTAATTTTGCAACATAAGTCACGGTTGCACAAACACAAGAACATTAATAAGCAATCAGATGCTTTTTAACTTGCTGTTTCCATTTCGTTAACATAAGAAAGGTTACACCATCAAGTGCGTCGACACCAAAGCAAGTACTACATCAGCTTAAGTTTGTCACTTCCCTGTCATCAGAACTATAAAATAAATCTCAGCTACACTGAAGAAGGCAATAAAAACTCTGGGAAGCCAGGAATCAAGGGAAGGGTTGCTATTTTTATCAGCACTGAGTTTCAACTACTGATTTTCAGATGTTCACCTCATCTGATGAAGCGGGTCTTTGCCCATGAAAGCTTATGCTTCAAAATATCTGTTAGTCTATAAGGTGCCACAGGACTTCTTGTGTTCTCACCCCTAATGCTGTGTCTACACTAGCCCAAAACTTCGAAATGGCCATTTACTCATGAAGTGCTGAAATATATACTCAGAACCTCATTAGAATGCCGGCAGCCATCTGGATGGGCCACGCGGCGGCAAGCTGCATCAATTTCGAAGTGCCGCGGCTGCCGGCATTCTAATGAGGCGCTGAATAGGTATTTCAGCATTTCACTAGTAAACTTCAAAATAGCCATTTGCATGGCCATTTCAAAGTTTTGGGCTAGTGTAGATGTAGTCATTGTGTTCCTTTGTGAATGCACACCCATATGTGCACTTTTGGCCCAAAAGAACTGTCCAAGGCTGTGCCTCTACCCTGAACAGAGTCTGTGAGCATATGTCAGAAACTGAGATATACAAAAGAGCTCAAGGGCATGAATACAATAAATAAATAAAAAAATCATTATAATGATAAAAGCTTTCTATTAAGCAGTCTTATTCTAGCTTTTCAAATTATAACAGGTGTGTGTTTTGGGAGAACTACACTGTACTATTAACAGTAAATGAGCCTCATTCCCTCTAACGTGCTTATATTGTGGGCGTGTGCACGCACGCATGCATACGCGCACACGCACACACACACACGCGCGCACGCACTACAAGCAACTCTAAAAACATAACCAGAATACAGCCAGAATTTTATTTGAAATCAGAAAGAAAAAAAAGGGGGAAACATCCAATTAACCACATCTGGGTATACTCACTATTTAGTTGAGTCTGATAGCTGATACTCCCGTCGTCTATCATAACACTCTTGGATCCCAGGGTCATTCCATAAACTCTTTATTGCATCTACGTAGGGATTCTCAAATGCTGATACTTTCTCTATATCAACTTCTCGAACTAACTGTGCGTGGGCCTAATTCAAAACAAACAAAACAATAACTTTCACCCTGATTTCTGTTTGTTGATACCTCATAAACAGTGCAGTTAAACTGTAAAAACCTTTACACACAGGTTATTCCATTATTTTATATCCAATATGAAAGATTAGACAGATCTATTGTGTTTGGCTTTGAGAGACTTTGAACATAGCTCCTTGCTACCTTGGGAAATACTAGATGAATATTAGACAAAGATGATCTTGGGAGCTGCGCAAGGAGCCCTGGCACTTGAGAGTTACTGTGTGGAGGGCTGCAGAAGAGAGCTGCAAGTGTTACCAAGGAATGAGATGGGAAAAAAGTCTTCATAAACACAGAAATTTCTGTATATTGGATGTGGATCAAAATATTTGGTTTCATGCTCATAGACACCGGCAAAAAAGCATCCTATTTGATGCATCTAGCAAGCAGTCGAATGTGTGCTACCTGGACAACCTACATCAAGGATAGGCCTGTGCCAGACCAAGTAATATACATTCATATGAAGATGAGCATTTTATAAGTATCTCCATTCAAAAAAAAGTTGGTAGTTGGGGGAGGGAAGAAATGTTGAACTGGGTAGGGAAGAGGTGATACCTCAGAGTAAATGGTGAACGAGTGGGTACAGATAGGATTGACGTGTGAGCTGAGGGAGAACGGTGACTAAGAAAGCACCTACCCTGAAAAAAGAAAGTGGTTTGGAATGTGGTGGTTGTTTCTTTTAACCACATGTCAGTTAGCACTTGGTAACATGCAATAAAATCATAGAGGGACAAGGTAGTTATTGTTTTAACTGAGGTTATCTGGCCAAGGTAAACACCATTAAAACTGCACTGGTAAACTGTATTATGACAATAAGTATTTTGTCCACACTCAGATTTTAACACTTGATAGTGAGCACCTAGTAAAAATCCAAACTTTTCCCCCGAAGGAAGACAAGGTTTTAAGGGGCTGTCCACACAAAAACTGAAATAATTAAATTCATTGTAATACACACCTTTATTGATTCTGATGCAAACTTCTGGGTGGACACCTTTACTGCAGAGTAAGTGTGTCTAAATTAAGTGAATAAACTGCTACAATTTGCAGATTAAAATAAATTCAGTTAATCAAATTTTTGAAGCAAGCTTCTGTTTTCATTTTTATCTTACGGTTTTTCCAGGTGCAATCTTACTGCATATAAAAGTAAGATTTAAAAAAAAAAAAAAAAAAAAAAGAATAACCATCTTACAAACTCAAATAGATTTAGACACTGGGGGAGTGGGGGAGAAGTATTTTCCTTTCAGTGTTCAAAAATGTACCCTTTATAGGGGATCTTGATGCTACAAGAAAACCTGGCTAAAATGACCACTGAAGAAAGGAGAACAAATTAAGTACAGGTTGAACCTCTCTAATTTGGTACTCTCTCGTCCTGCAATATCCGTAATCTGACACAATTTTAGTTATCTGGATGACCACTTATCATGGGTGTGGCCACATTTCCTATGGTCCCCTAAAGTTTGTTTACAAGTCACCAGTCCTGGCTTTCAGTGTTTTCTGTGCTGTTATTTAATTTACTCCTAAATGTCTTCTAGGAGCCCTGTAAGCAGTAGAAGTGTTGGTAATGCTGGTAGAGAATACATGACCTCCCACGGTCTGGCAAATTCTCTCAGTCAGAACCAGTCAGGACCCAAGGGTACTGGATGAGAGAGGCTCACTATGTATTTAGGAACGTTCTCTTAAATACAGGGCAAACAATATTATACTGTAAGCTCTGGAGAGTCTTTAAAGCACTCTTTCAAAAAGATAGTTGCCTACTGGAAGTGGTCTTCAGGGTAGATTTCAACATTTTAAATATGATTAAAACATGCTAGCAAGGAACTACAAAAAACATAGCAGAATGACTTAAGTTATTATCAGTAAAAAATTCTGTACGTTAGAACTTAAAAAGTGTAGTTCCAGGAATCAAGACAAGATAATATGTAAGACACAAGCAATTCTGTTCCAAAGTCTTGTTTATATTCCAGGCATGCAGATATGTTCCTGTCTCTTATTTAAATATCTCACCAAGCTTAGTATATCGTGACAAAATTGTTTCTGTAATTTTTGGAAATGTATCTCTGCTTTCATACTAATTTAACTTAGAACTCCTAGGAGAAAGGAATCTCCTAGGATAGTTAGAACAGAATATCATCTGTCCAAGCAGAAAGCACACTCTGATTTCTGTTTGGAAATAAGCATATATTTAATTTAAATAAAATGTTTTATTTTCTTTCAAATTGTTTTTGTTAATGTCTAAAATTTATATACCATGCAGCCAGCAAAAAATAAATATTGTCAGTTACGCTATATCCTGAGTAAAAACCTATTCTTAAATTAACTATATTATTGTCAGCATTAACATCCATGAGGATGAAGTAAAGAGAGAGTATGTTTTTCTAGAATGCAAAGGCAACCATATGGCTGAAGAAGAAAATTCAAAACACCCGGAAGAAGAAATTATACCAGTGTGTTAAGGAACATATTTAATACATAAAATAGTCAATTAATATAAAATAAGCTTAATAAAGAACAAGTTATTTTCACTTTTTTCAATTAACAGCATATGTTTTGAGGATATTACAGGGTGTAGATTAATATACACTAATTATGATGTTTGGCATTCAAAAGCAAATAATATTATGGCAAAAGATACAATATTGTATTTTATCAGGACCCATGATCTGCAAGCTCCAAAGACTGCCTTCTGGCATATTGTATTCATCTTTCCCCACAATAGGCATTTGGCACAAATTAAAGAGGTCTTTTAAATACAGCCAATAAATAACAAGAGACAGCATTCTACTAAATATGTACCCTCGCTCTTGTGAAACAGTACAGACATGTTTCTAGAACAAATTCTTCAATCAGTCCAATAGGGTGTGAAGCATCAGCAAGAGTTGTCAGATGAGCTAGTCAGAAACAGTGCAACAGAATATACATAAAAAGGACCCTCAACATATTATCCAGTAATTGGACGTCCTACCACATCTATGTCTGTCAGTGAAAATGCTCCTACTAGCTCTTGAAGTGGTGGTTCTCACCCCAAAAGCCTTGAGACAGCCAATGACAGTCCAGGCATAATTATGCCAAGTAATCAACATAATTTTGTGATAGAATTGTGAATTCCTTACACAGCCAGAACTTGCATTAAAATCAACAGTATTTTTAGTGTACAATGAAATGCAGACTTGGACACCAAGACTCATCACGCTTGTAGCTAACTGTGCATTTTGGAAGTGTAGGGTGGGATTTGGAGGGTTTTCTTCCCCTACCAAAATGTTACTCAAGGGAAAGCAGCCCTTGAAAACACTGAAATAATTTCTTCTATCTAAAGGAAGGGAGATACTCTTTTTTTGTTTCCATGTTCTAAAACACCAGTTTCCTCTTTCTTTATCCTAAGCTGTCACCTACAATAATAATGTGTTTCAGCTTTGAGTGCTAGAATACTACTACTATTGTCTAACTACTACTCATACTAATACAACAAATAGTACTACCAACTATTGTCCTTAGAATTAGCTAACATTTGAAAGACATTAACACTGGCGTTTTGAAGGCTCCCCCCAGTGAAATGCAAACGGTTATAACAATTTTATTCAAAAGACGAAACAAGTGATAGTGGCATGAAAAACAAACTGCAAGACTCCTTTTCATTCCCCACCAAACCCACATATGATAACTGTGCAGGACAGTTAAGTTCTGCTGAATCTGGGTCTGATTATATAACTCCTCTATGCACTGAATGATCCAAATTGACAAAAAGTAATCTTGACTTCATGGGATGATTCATTTAAGTGTAACTTAATGAGGCACAATGTTCTTTTTCAATTAAAATCCTCCTGATATCATTGACATCCTATCTGCATACATACCAATAAGTGTAGGACTGGAATGGACGTCTGTAAGTCACATAGTCCACTCTCCAGTACTTGACAGGTGTTTGTCTAACCTGTTCTCAAAAACCTCCAGTGACAGAGATTCCACAATATCCTTAGGCAATTTGTTCCAAGCTTAGCACCCTCCCTGACTGTTAGAAAGCTTTTCCTAATGTCCAATCTAAACCACCACTGCTGCAATTTAAGTCCACTAGGTCCTATAGACAACCTCCTAACCTGAGACAGATTCTCACTAGCAATCACAGGCTACACCACAGTAATGCTGGTGAGAATCTGTCTCAGGTTAGGAGGTTGTCTATAAGAAAGGACAAGCCTGTCACCTAGAGCCTTCTGGAGTGTAGCATCCTGATCCAGAACAGGTTGTAGGTTATACATGATGCATTGCAGGGGTTTGAGTTGGGGGCTATAGGTGATAACAAGTGGTGTTTTGTTGTTGATCTTCTTGGGCCTATCTTGAGGTAGCTGGTTTCTGAGTATTTGTCTGGCCCTGTCAGTTTGCTTTTTCACTTCTCCCAATGGGCAATTCAGTTTTATAAATGCTTGGTAGAGGTCTCATACTTTTCGGTCTCTGTCAGTAGGATCAGAGCAGATGTGATTGCATCTAAGGGCTTGACTATAAACAATTAATCGTGTGGTGTGAGCTGGATGGATTTTTTTTATGTGTTTCTACTGTATTTATGACTTTGTATACACTTTTGTAAACGTCAGCTTATACTACAAAAATCCACTGATTCATATCTTCCATTTCTCATCTGAACAGAAACATCTATACAAGGCCCTGAATATTGGCTACCTCTTTGGGCCAAAGAGACAACAGAAGGTATATTCAGTTTCTGAATTCTCTATTGTACTCGAACAAAACACTTGTTCAATTAAATTTAGATGAATGTATCTCAAAATGCTAAGAGGCAAATGCCCCTGCTGCACTATTCAAAAGTTACAGTACAAATTTTATTATCCAGCATCCCCAGTTCTCCAGGGATGCTGGATATTTAAGATGGGGCCAGCATCTGGCCCTGCTCTGCCCACTGGCCAGCCAGCTAGCCCCAGCCAGGTAGCTGACTGGCAGCATGCCAGTTAACTGAATGTGCCCTGTCTTCTGGATGTACTTTCAATGTATATTACTATGGGTTTCTCTACACTCAGCGGAAGATAGATGCTTCTGGGGTTGATCTTCCAAATTTTGTTTTACTGCGCCTGGTCCACAAGGTAAACTGAAAGACATTAGGCACTCATTTCACTGATAGGCACCTGAAATCATAACTTCAACTTTTTGATGGGATTGTATCCTAATAGCACATATGTAGAAAAGACACTTGGAGCATACGCTTTAATAGCTATATAGGTCAAGTTATATTACAGTTAGTTATAATACAGGGATGGGCAATAATTTTTAATTTGGGGGGGGGGCGGACCACTACAAGCTTTGGTAAGTGATCAAGGGCTGCAGTTCTCCATGGAGGGTGTGTAGTGTCTGGGACGGAGTTGGGTGCAGAAGGGATTTTGGGGTAGGGCACTGGGGTACAGAAGAGGGCACTGTGTCTGAGAGGGAGTTTGGGTGAAGTAGTAGATGGTGACCTGGGCCAGGGAATTGGGGTCCAGGAGGTGTATGGGTCCAAGAGAGGATTCTGGCCTGGGGAAGGGGTGTGGGAGAGAGTGCAGGGTCTGGGAAGAAACTGTGATGTAGGGCAGAGGGGCCAGGGAAAAAGGTGAAGAAGGGGGTCAGGGAAGGGTGTGGGTGCAGGGTCAGGGAAGGGTGTGGGTGCAGGAGAAGATTCTGGTCTGGGGGAGGAGTGTAGAATGGGGTGCAGGGCTTGTGAGGGAGTTGCAACCTGGGGGAGGGCATGGGATGCCAGAGACAAGCTCTGGTGGGAAGGCACTTACCTAAGTGGCTCTCGGCCAGCAGCCCAGTGGGACCCTCAGGCAAGTTCCCTGCCTGCCCTCTCAAAGCTGCTGGCTGCTCCCTCCATGTGCCTCTCTGTGCTATGTGCTGGAGTGGGGGAGACTTTGCTTGCTGCCCCTACCCCCAGCATAATTTCAAACGCCCCTACCCCCAGTGCATGGTGCAGAGAGGCACATGGAGCAGTCAGCTGCTTGGAGTGATGTGAGACCAGTCCCTGCCTGAGGGTCCTGACAGGGCAGCTGCAGGCTGGATTCAAAAGCTTTGTGAGCTGGATGCAGCCCATGACCCATCTCTTGCCTGCCTGATTATTAACAGCTCTATTAACATATCCCATCTTAAAAATAAATCCCTTTCAGTTCTGTAGCAAAGGAACACAAAGAAAAAACAACTGCTGGATCACTACAAGTGGACCCTACTGAACAGATGAGTCCCAGGTGATGGGAGAGGTAGGGAGGGGAATTGTAGATGTTAAGGGTTCAGATTAGAATACAATGCCAACATCCTGACAAATGCATTTTGCAAACATTTTTGCCAGTCTCTTCAAAGTCTCCCAGTTCCACCCTCCACACATTCATTACTGCAAAGATGAACTTTGGACTGGCTCTTCTGATGCCACTCCGGGTTGAGCAGAACAAAGAAATTACCCTCTTCTACGATGAATAATTTGTGAATAAATATCAGAAACTTAATGCAGTCAGTATAATTAAATACAAGTGTGCACAAGTTACAGAAAGTAAAACTTCAAATTTTCCTTCATGGAATGTTATTCCGCTTCATGGAGGAAATGTTTATATTAAATCCTATGTTTCTTTGGAGGTCATGAGGATCATGGAAGATGCAAATTGAACAATGCAATTTAGGTGCTGCTCAAAATTAAATAGCTCTAGGAATCCAAAGCTAACATACAAACTCTAGTACTACTATTGCCACTCTCACTACAAGGCAACAAAGGGATCTTATCATTTTGACACTTACTGTCAAGCTTTCATATTTTCTTTATACCAACTCCCAATTGCCTGGCTGTCACTGTTAAGCTGTTGCCCAACAAATAAAAGCAATATAAATGTATCAACGGGCACATGACAATTATTTCTGACAGAGTATTTGGTTTAACAAAAAAACCTGAATCATTATGTTTATGTACAATTCATTTGCCAAAAAATACAAACTCAACCGACACTAAATACAGACTTCATGCAGCACTTAGAGTCGCACATTTAATTTTCTCAGTCCCATTATCTAAGAAAATGACCAACAGCCTTCAAGGAACTTTTCCAAATATATACCTCTGGCAACTACACTGCACGAAGGAAGTCAGGTTGCCAAAACAAAACAAGAAATGGAACAAAGAAAGAGAGGGCTGTACCTTTTTTATAAACACTTTCCCAGGAGGACGTGCAGGCTAAGGGCGCTGTATCTGCTTACTTCCAAGAATAACAGATCACTGTCATGTTGAGCTGTCAAGCTCAGAAATGCTTTCAAACTCTTTATGGGCTCCCCCTCTTATTCTATTGTCAGATTTTGGATGTTCACCCTGACATAATAGATAATGGCTTTGGTTTCAGTCTGCCTGAAAAAAAAAACAAACCCAAAAGCTACCTGCTGAAGTGGCTACCAGTCTATAAATATTTCATATTACATTACTGCAAAAGGCAAGTGTCTAATCTGCCTACTTCTTAAGCTGCAAGAATGTGGAAATGGCATTTATTACTCAGACAGTTATACACTTTATACATTACATGTGAGCATGCCCACAGACTCATTGGCTTGTTTGCTTGTGCTCATTCTCTTTCAAAGATTGCAAAAAAAAAGAAAAAGAAAAGAAAAAAATCACCACCCCAGCTGGTCTGAAAGAGAGACAGGCCACAAAGAAAAACCTCAAATGAAGAAAATGTATCTGTTCTAACCTGAAAGTTTTCATATTGGACTAATAAGACCCAATTACATCGGGCACTTTGGTTTGTTTGACGTGTGACTGCAACCTGCATCATTAAGTTCCCTTGAGTTCCACAGACAGAATAATTCAATACAACCTTCATAAATTACAGGTTTTGTTACCTGTATTTTTAGGAAAAGCACAACAATTTCTCCTGCAAAACGCGGGTACTTCCTCCTAACAAAACAAATCCAAATCTTTGGGTATCAATTTCCATCTTCATTCTGGATAATCTAGGAATGGGCAGATCTGTGAAATTTATTACTCATTTACCACTTCTTCATTATGCTGAAGTTCACAGATTTGTTGCAATGACATATTCACAGAAGTGTGCCTCCTTGGCCGTGTCTACACTAGCCCCAAACTTCGAAATGGCCACGCAAATGGCCATTTCGAAGTTTACTAATGTAGCGCTGAAATGCATATTCGGCGCTTCATTAGCATGCGGGCGGCCGCGGCACTTCGAAGTTGACGCGCCTCGCCGCCGCGCGGCTCGTCCCGACGGGGCTCCTTTCTGAAAGGACCCCGCCTACTTTGAAGTCCCCTTATTCCTGTGAGCTCACGGGAATAAGGGAACTTCGAAGTAGGCGGGGTCCTTTCAAAAAAGAGCCCCGTCGGGACGAGCCGCGCGGCGGCGAGGCGCGTCAACTTCTAAGTGCCGCGGCCGCCCGCATGCTAACGAAGCGCCGAATATGCATTTCAGCGCTTCATTAGTAAACTTCGAAATGGCCATTTGTGTGGCCATTTCGAAGTTTGGGGCTAGTGTAGACGTAGCCCTTGGTAGAAAGTAGGGCCCTCCTTTAAATACAGATATCTAAAAATGATACCTATCACCATAAAGAAGTAGGACTGGAAGGGACCTTGAAGGGTTATCTAGTCCAGCCCTGTGTGCTGAGGCAGGACTAAGTATTATGTAGCTCACCCTGACAGGTGTTTGTCGAACCTGTTCTTGAAAACCTACAGTGACTTCTGCTGCCTCACTAGCTATTTCTTTGAGTGCTCAACTACCCTCCTAGGTAGGAAGTTTTTCCTAATATCTATCCTAAATCTCCACTGTTGCAATTTAAGCCCATTGGTTCTTGTCTAGTCCTCCATGGATAAGAACAATTTATCATCCTTCCCTTCAAAACAAATATGAAAATTGTTATTATGTCCACCTTTAGGCCAAGTCTACACTAGCAAGTTCTTTTGAAATAGCCTGTGAAAGATGGGGCTCCTTCAAAATATCCAGCAGAACGTCTACACACAAAGCATTCTCTCGAAATTAAATCAAAAGAATGCAGCACTCTTTTCGAAAGCACTGTTCCACTCCCATTTCCTGACGAAAACCATCTTTCCAAAGCTTCTTTTGAAAGAAAATGTGTGTAGATGCTCCATGTGCCCTTTTTTCAAAAGAGCAGGGCTGTGTGGACACTCTCAAAAGAGCAGATCACTCTTTTGATCCGTTTTTTTTTTGTGTGTGATGCATTCTTTTGACAGAGATATTCCTGAAGGACTTCTTTCAAAAGATCATTGTAGTGTCGATATGGTCATAGTTGTCTCTTTTCCAAACCAAACACGCCCAATGGTTTTAAATCTGTCCTTAGATATCATGTTTTCTAGACCTATACTGGAAAAAAGTCTTGCTTTTTGGGAAGCAAGCATGAGATACTGAATGGGATGAAATGTCAGCAATTTAAAACCTTTTAAGAGAAGTATTAATGTCTTCTTTTGTGCTCTCCATTTGCCAAATAGCATTTGTCCATTACAGAATAAGCTTGTGAGCACAAGGAGATACAGTAGCCATCTTGACCTTCAACTCAAATTATATAATCTTTTTTCTCGAGTTTTTCTCCCTGTTTACAACTATGAATTTTTGTTGAAATAAATATAATCTAAATTTTCCTCTATAACCATTCAAGGTGGACCCAGCAGAAAACATCCACCAGCTGTGTTACTTTCTGATACTCCCTTATCTTTGTGCCCCTGACAGATAGCCATTTCAGAAACACATCTAACCTCCTAGACAAAAGTGTAAGGTTACCTAACAATTCTCTTTGTTTAAAATGTGTCTTATTTTTGACACTAAAGCATTCTTTTGGGTGAATAATGAGGATTTTAATTATTAATGTTTTTAAGAGATTAGATCTTTTATTGCATTATGGCTATGGTTTCTACAGGCTCCTTGCTACATGATCCTTTAGGAAGGCAGAGCTGGTAAAAGACACCATTGTCCACACACCACACAGAGGGGTGCTCTGTCAAGCTGTCTTTAATCTTAACAGGAGAAAGACTATAATTAATGGTTGAATTAAGCCTGAGGTACATTACCTTTGCAGTGGATTATAATTCAGTATCTCCTATTTTCCATGTAACATGGCAGCCGAAACTTTTACACACTGGCCCTGAAACTGTTTCGTTACTAAGTATTTTTCTCACAGGTTCTGTAAAAATCTTTCACTTGCTCTGTATTGAGGCTCTCTTGTGAGCGAGGCTACTTTACATTCTGAGCAAATCTTGGGAGAGGGCAGGGCTGGACAAATTAAACTCCTGACTTTTAGCTAGTCTCTTTGTGGAACAGCTAAAGATTGAATCCTTTCCAATTACACCAATGATTCACTTCCAGTTCATCATTTCTGACTTGCTGGGAGCCCAGACATCCTGCTCTGCAGCTACACAAGCTGATCTTTTTCTTGTGAAATGTGTGATTCCTCCCTCTTCCCTAATTCACTTACTTTTGCTAGACAGCAAAAAGACATTTAGGCAAAGTCCCATTCTAATTTTGTTGAGCAGTTTCCTTAGGTCTCTTTATTTGACTACAGAATTCACTGCACAATATTTTTGTAATTTTAGCATGTTAGTTTTGATCTTGTTCCACTGACAGGCAGTGCACCCTCTAATTTTCTCCATCGATGGGCAGAATAAATTTTATGTGCACCTGTGCTTCCCTCAGCTACTCTTTATTATATTAACCAGCATATCTGAATCTACAGCAACCTCCCAGTCCTGGGGGTGCTGGACATGAAAGAGTTTACTGTACACAGGATGACCACATTAACCAATGCACAACCTTATGGGGGCCAAATACATTTGATACAGTTTAGTAAGATTTAAAATCACCTATATTTTATGCCCCACATGCTTTGCATGTGTTTAGATATACAACCTATGCGTACCATTGCCTATTTACACACTTGTGTAAACTAAAATGATGCAAACAGGATGACAGAACAGTAAGGAACTGGCCTGTAATGTATTGTGTTGAAGCAGGCCGCAGGTCTCATGAACTACACTGGGAGGCTGTAGTTTGGGCACCTCCGAGTTCAATGATCAGAATGTGCTCGTGACCCTAAAACTGAAACGCAGGCTTCCCTTTTGCTGTCACTGGCTATTAGACATGTTCACTGGTAAGACAATCTGCAACCTTCAAAAGCCCTCCCCAGCAAGTCTCAGATGCAAATTCAAGGGACACTGCCTCTTCCTCTTATTTCTAAAGAGGACACAAATCTGAAGCAGCAGAAGCTAACACAGAAGCATTTTGTTATGAGAACACCACAAATTTACATAGGCAGCTGAAACACAGGGAAAGGAGGAAATCCAACACTCATCATCAGAGATTTTTGTGCAAGTATGAAAAGTAAGTGGGGCAACATAAACACATGGTGTGTACATGCACACACTCAAGCAAGTGGTTATAAAACACATATATTGGCGCTTGTTTAGGGAATTGTTTTCAGTCCTGTTTTCTCCAACCGATATGCTTTTATAAGCATATACACATTTCAGATAGTCTGATAAGCACAAGCACAGGCATCTTCTTTTGTTCAAGTTAGCTAAACAATGGACGCTTACAGGACAGTATTAAGGAGGACAGGCCAGGCCCCTCTTGCACTGGTTCAACAAACCAAAAGGGCCACAAAGCCAACAGAGCGTCTCCCACCAAAAGCTGGGGTGGGGAGGCATGTGCAGAGTGGCAGATGACACTCCCAGTGCGTGTCTCCAAGGAGCTGCATTTAGTGGCTCACAGAGCTGCAGGCTGGCCATC
Source organism: Carettochelys insculpta (assembly GCF_033958435.1). Classification (NCBI taxonomy): domain Eukaryota; kingdom Metazoa; phylum Chordata; order Testudines; family Carettochelyidae; genus Carettochelys; species Carettochelys insculpta. Next base: position 21,119,785 of record NC_134141.1, on the reverse strand, counting down.
CCCGGGCTAGGGCCAGAACATCAGCAGCCCCCTCAGTAATGAAGCAACACACTCGACCCTCTTGTGTGTCCTAGCTGCACTCTGTGGATACTGGGCAGGGCACAACTAAGAATCTAGATGATAGGGATCATACTTTCCACATAAAAAGCCAAGAGCAAACTGTAGCAGCAGTGGGCCAATACAATGGGCTCAAGATAAAACGTTTTCAAATACATTACAAGGCAAAATCTTGCATCTGCATTTTCCCAGAGGGCAAACAGATGAACAAAATTACTAATGACTGAAAAATGATGAACAACTGAACCATGATCTTTCTGCAATTGTTCCACAATAAACTGAGCAAAAAATCTCTGCAGTTTTTAACTAACCCTTCTCCAGCGCCTAGAGAATCCCTTAGACACTAAGATAGAGTATTCACTTTAGTCTAGGCCTGTGAAGTATTGTATGACAGCAATATAAGTAACTACTAACTACTTTTCTGAGATGTGTTTCTTACCTCTGTCATGAAGTTGAATTTTACAGTTGATTTGCCTCTGAACAAACATACCCAAAGCTTCTTTCAAATGAGCATTTTTTGACGAGAATATAATTGGCGACTACCGTTATCAACAAGAATCCACTGCTTTAATAGCCCAATTGTTCATACACTCACAGTATAAAATAGGGTAATGTGTATGGATGCAGCTGAGTCCAAATTCTGCACGTCTGAATGACTATCTCTTGCACAAGGGCTATGTGTAAGGGCCAGGCTACAAAACACCAGAAACAAACACCACACACCCTTCCCAAAAACACAGGTCATGGCCTGTGGATCCAGGCAGTTCACAGACACGTGGGCCAGCCCCACTTGCTTCTGATATCTACGCATAGGAAATCCAACAGCTTCCCACCTTCTGAGGTCTTCCATGCCTTAGATATGGAAATGAAAGTGTAAACTGGGACAGAAAATAAACTAATAATAGATAAAGAAAATCATTATGACATCATTATACCACTTCCTCTTCAAAACGGTACACATTTAATCTGATTCCTGCACAAGGCACAATTTTAAGTTTCAGATCTTTCAAAGCTGTGGCATGGCAGAACCCAGATAAGTATTGCAGTATTTTTTTTTTAAATTTGCCAAGACTGTTACTGTTTCACCTCTTAATGGTTCTGTTATGCTTTGCTATAGTGCAAAGAGAGAGTGCCCTCTGCTGATGAAAGAATGGCTAGAAGGAAAATAGCAGCTCAAAGTAATAGTTCTAGAAAAAAGTATGAGGCTTGGGAGGATCCATTCAAAAAATTAGATTGCCACAATGGGAGTCTTGTTTTGCAAATACTACACCAAACTTAAATGGTTGCATTTGTCTTTTCAGCTTAGAGACTGAATTTTTAAACAATTACATCATTCTGTGGAAAGCGTGTCCAGAAACTAGCTACAACCTTAACCTGAGCACATAAAGCTTAGCTTTATATTATCACCAAGAACCAGTTCTTACCAGCAATTCCACTTGTCTCAGCCTATGTCTATGCGAGAGAATGACCAAGTCTGAAACAAGGTGTTATACTTAGCCCTGATTTAACTTTGTCCTGAGTGGAGGAGGTATGTAAGACATGGCTTTGGGTCAAGGTGTTATATACAGCAGCCCGACCTTATTCCCTTCAGGTCAATGCTGGGAATAGTTAACACTGCTGATAATGGACTATTTCAAACTTCGTTGAAGGCGTTTAAAAGAAGGATGAATGCTACAGTTGATACATGTGCTCAAGGAAACATGGCATCTTATAAACTGTAGACACAAGCTGTTTAATGGCTGATTACTTTTTCTTGGGCCAAATCAGCAAAGCCAGTGGGAGTTTTGTTTAAGTGAGAGCTGTTGGATTTGTGCCTTTGTGACTGATGTAACTGCTAGTCTCATTATACTTGGAGCCAACCTTCATCATCACTAGAAACTATTTCCGAAGTGGAGATTGGGGAAGAGAGTCCCACATAAACAACAGTTTAAAAACCCTGCCATCTGTATAGCATGATGCGTATAAAGATCTTTGTTACTCACGGCTTAACCTAACGGAGACTGTATGTCAAAAAGGAGACAAAAACATGCTTTCTGTGCACTATGTTATTTGATATTTACATGTGTTGATCTAATTAGGTAACACAACGTTGATTTAGGAATGGTTAGCTATCTGTCAGAGTCTAAAAGGGGATTCTTCTTCAAGGATTCAGTGGGGGGTGAGAGACATACTACTGAAAGGTCTCGGTATGTTCAGTCATCACAAAGTGGGGAAAATGGGGTTTTTAAACAAAGAAAGAGAAGTTACTCACCGTAGTAACGATGGTTCTCCAAGATGTGTCCCCATGGGTCCTCCACAATAGGTGTCGGGCTTGCCCCAGCGCCGCAGATGGGATCTTTCTAGCAGTTTCTGCCGCACCGCGCATGTGCCGGCACGTGCCACTCCCCTGCGTGCTCCCAGCCACGTGCGCGATCCGGTCCCCGCCAGTTCCTTGACCAACCGCCTCGGATGCTCCTGAAAAACACCAAACAGAGATCCGAAGCGGGGAGGATGGGCGGGTGGTGGAGCACCCACGGGGACACATCTCAAAGAACCATCGTTACTACGGTGAGTAACTTCCCTTTCTTCCTCGAGTGTCCCCGTGGGTGCTCCACGATAGGTGACTACCCAGCAGTAACCCAAGAAAGGAGGTGGGTAATCGGGCTTTGTGCAGCTTGCCCCCGAAAGAACCACTGTCAAGAGGCGGGTATCCTCTTGGAATACCCGGTGTAGGGCATAATGCTTGACGAAGGTGTCATAGGATTACCAGGTCGCCGCTCTGCAAATGTCTTTTAGCGCGATGCCCTTGAAAAAGGCTGTTGATGCCGCCACTGCCCGGGTGGAATGAGCCCGAGGCGGGGCCAGTAAAGGAATCTTTCGAAGTTCGTAGCACATCTTTATGCAGGACACAATGTGCTTCGAGATTCTCTGTGAAGAGAGACCCTCTCCTTTTGATCTGGGGGCGAGAGAGACTAAGAGTCTGTCCGTTTTCCGGAAGGACTTAGTTCTGTCTATGTAGAAGGCCAACGCCCTCCTCACGTCCAGGAGGTGCAGGCGTGCCTCCTTGTTGGAGCTATGAGGCTTTGGGTAAAACAAGGGTAAAACTATAGGTTCGTTAAGGTGGAACTCTGAAGAAACTTTCGGAACAAAGGCTGGGTGCAGCCGTAAGGTTACCGCCTCCTTTGAGAATACCGTGCAGGGCGGCGTTGCCAAAACTGCTGCGTGGCTTTATCGTAAGGAGACGGAGGGAAACGGTGGCTAAGGGTTCAAAGGGTGGTCCCGTTAGCGTGCTGAGCACCAGGTCCAAGCTCCACGATGGTGGAAGCGGTTTCCGAGGGGGGTACAGGTTTACCAGCCCCTTCAGGAACCTGGTAACAATAGGATGGGCAAACACCGTGGACCCTTCCTCTTCATGCCGAAAAGCCGATATAGCGGCGAGATGGACCTTCAACGATGAGAGGGAGAGCCCGCCTCTCTTGAGGTCCAGTAAGTATTCTAGTATGACAGGTATAGGCACTTCAAGGGGCTCTAACTGCTTGGTGGAACACCATGCAGTGAATTGAGTCCATTTCTGTTTGTAGGTCTTCCTGGTGGAGATCCTTCGGCTACTTTCCAGGACTTGTTGCACTCCCTCCGTACATGTACTTTCTAGGGAGCTGAGCCATGGATTAACCATGCTTGTAGGCGCAGGCCTCGGGGGTGAGGATGCACTATGGACCCCTGGGCCTGCGTGAGCAGGTCCGGCGCTACCGGAAGGGGAAGCGGTGGACGATCCGACATGCGGAGAAGCAAGGGGAACCATTGCTGTTGATCCCATGTGGGGACCACTAGGATCATGCGGGCTCTCTCCCTCCTGGCTTTCTGCAGGACCTTGTGGATGAGCACTGTGGGGGGGAACGCGTACAGCAGTGGGCCCTTCCACAAAATCGCAAACGCGTCCCCCAGGGACCCCCGCCCCAGTCCTGCCCTTGAGCAGTATTGGGGGCACTTCTTGTTGTGCTGAGTGGCAAACAGGTCTATCTGGGGAAACCACCATGCCTGAAAAATCGGTCGTAGCAGATCAGAGCGGATCTGCCACTCGTATGTGAGTGTGAAGTGCCTGCTCAGCTGGTCTGCCTTCACGTTGTGAGCACCTGGTAAGTACGAGGCTTTCAACGTTATATTGTTGGCGATGCACCAGTTCCATAGCCGGACTGCTTCCGCACATAAGGCACGGGATCAAGCTCTGCCTTGTCAGTTTATATAAAGCATGGTGGAGATATTGTCTGTATTGATCGCGACTACCCTGCCTTGTACGTGGTCTTGAAAGTGTTTGCAGGGGTTCAACGCCGCTCTGAGCTCCAGAATATTTAGATGCAGTGACTGTTCCGTAGGGGACCACAGTCTTTGTGTCACCTTTTCGCCAATATGTGCTCCCCACCCTATGTGGGAGGCGTCGGTGGTGAGAAAAATAGAGATTTGTGGTTGGTGAAAGGGTACCCCTGTTAGCATGTTCTTGGGGTTTACCCACCATTGCAGGGATCTGCGCACCTCTGTCGTGGGCGACAACACCCTGCGGACGGTATGGGATGCCGGCTTGTAAACGCTCGCCAGCCAATGTTGTAGGTTGCGCATATGCAATCTGGCGTTCTGTACCACGAACGTTGCCGCTGCCATGTGGCCGAGCAGCTGCAAGCACGTTAAAACCGACACCGTGGGGCTGTATGTCATGACTTGTACCAGGGAACCGATGGCGCGAAAGCGAGCGTCGGGTAGATAAACCCTTGCTGTGATAGAATTTATGCGTGCCCCTATGAACTCTATGTCCTGTGTGGGGTCGATCTTTGATTTCGCAAGGTTGATGACCAGGCCCAGCGAAGAAAACGTGTTTGCTGTTACGCGTATCATGCGTAGTACCTCTGCTTTCGAGGCCCCTTTCAGTAGGCAGTCGTCCAGATATGGGAATATAAATAGCCCGTCTGTGCAGGTAGGCTGACACCACTACCAGGGTCTTGGTAAAGACTCTGGGGGCCGAGGAGAGGCCGAACGGCAGAACCTTGTATTGGAAATGTTCTTTGCCAACCATAAACCAGAGAAAGCGTCTGAGCCGGGTGGATCGTTATATGAAAATACGCATCTTGTAAGTAAGTCGAGGGCTGCAAACCAATCTCCATCGTCCAGTGCCGTGAGTATAGAGGCGACTGTGATCATCCGAAAGCGTTGTTTGCGCAAGTACCGGTTGAGGCCTCGAAGATCTAAGATGGGCCTCCAGCCTCCTGTTTTCTTCTCTGTGAGGAAGTATCGTGAATAAAACCCTTTCCCTTGAAGTTGCTCCGGCACTCTTTCAACCGCCCCATAAGCATCAGGTGGTCCACCTCGTGCTTGAGTTTCGCCTCGTGGGAGGCACCCCTGACATGAGGCCTGGGCGGAGGTCTTGGCAGTAGGAGCGACTGAAAGGGGATCACGTAACCCGTGGCTATGATCTCTAGTACCCACTTGTCTGTGGTGATCTTTTGCCATTGTGAGTGGAACGGTCGGAGGCGATGATGGAACATTAATTGTGGATGACATTGCACGATGGTAGTAATAGTGCAGCCCTCGACCCGTCCGTCAAACTTGTTGCCTTTGGGCCTGCCCCGAGGATGCACGGCCTTGTTGGGAACGTCGCCTGGGAGTTCTATACTGTTGTTGCTGTTGATGCCGCCCTTGGTCGTAGCCCTGTTGGTACTGAGCACGCTGAGGTTGGTACGGGTATCGCCGTTGTTGAGGGTAATACTTTTTCTTTCTGTATGGAGGGGTATAAATACCCAGTGTTCTGAGTGTGGCTCTTGAGTCTTTACTGGAATGAAGGACTGAATCAGTTGACTCTGCAAACAACTTGTGTGTGTCAAAAGGGAGATTGACAATTTTTGCCTGCAGATCCCTCGGGATACCCGATGTCTGGAGCCAGGATTCCCTGCGCGTGACCACTGCCGTAGCCGTTGAGCGTGCCGCCATGTCTGCTACGTCCAGGGCGATCTGGACTCCTGTCCTTGAGGCTGCATAGCCCTCTTGTACAATGGCCTTCAGCACCGGCTTCTTATCTTCTGGAAGCGAATCCATGAGAGAAGTAAGCCTGGAGTAATTGTCGAAATTGTAGTTCGCTAGATGTGCTGCATAATTAGCCATTCTCAGCAGCAGGGTGGAGGAGAAGTATACCTTTCTGCCAAATAGCTCTAGCTTCTTGGCATCTCTGTCCGTTCCCCCCGCTTTGTACTGGGAAGTCTTCGATCTCTGCTGAGACGATTCTACCACCAGAGAATTTGGTTGTGGGTGAATAAACAGAAACTCCATGCCCTTCGCCGGGACGAAGTATTTCTTATCCGCCCTCTTGTTTATAGGTGGAGCGGAAGCTGGGGTCTGCCATATGGTAGTAGCAGACTCCATGATTGCTTCGTCGAGCGAGATAGCGATTTTGGACGAGGCCGGAGGCCTCAGGTTTTTGAGGAGCTTGTGGTGCTTCTCCTGCACCTCTGCTGTCTGGATGCCTTGCGTGAAAGCCACCCTTTTAAACAGCTCCTGAAACTGTTTGAGGTCGTCCGGGGGGACAACATCCCCGGGGGGCCATAGCCTCGTCAGGGGAGGACAAGGAGGAACCACTAGGGTAGACTTCCCTTGAACTCTCAGGGTCCTGCTGCCGGTGGTACACCCTCTCACTGAAGGCTTGCGAGGGAAAATCTTGGGGTTCCAAAATCAGCTCCCCTTGAGATAGCTGTGTTTCCGTCCCCATCCGTGAGTGCCCATGGGGGTACTGGGCGGTCGAGGGGGACCTGCCTCTGGGTGTATGCCTGTGGTGTCTATGCCCGGCGTGATAAGGATGACTGTGGCAGCACGGGCATGGTTCCTGGGATGGAGACCTGGACCACTCTCGAGGTGCATACCCCCGATGTCTGGGGGAGCGAGATCGTCTCAATGATTGAGACAATGGTGAAACTGGTTTGTGGTAGTACTCCAGAGGGTCAAATCCCAGAAAAGGCGAGGGTGGCCCGAGCCATGGTGAGGCTGTTTGGAGGAACGGGGAAGGAGGCTCTGGGTAGGCTGGGGGAGACCCATGTCTCCTGGTTGGTGTACACAGCATAAGGGGAGGACTTGTTGAGAGCAGCCCTGCAGCCCTGTCCAGAGAAGGGCTGCGGTGCCAGGTTTTCACTGCTGCCTTGCCCCTCCCTGTGCCAGGGATCTCAGCACCGCTGTCGGCGCCGCGCTCGGCACGCTCATCTGCGGTGTCGCGCGGGTGGTCTCCTCCGGTGCCTGCAGTCTACGTGCCTGTTGGCCCTGCACCGTTGGTGCCGCGGGTGTCTGTGCCGCTTGCGGCGGTGCTGCCGGTTCTGGCGCTTGCCTGGCCGCCGCTCTGAAAGCGCGGGCCAGCTGTTTAGTAATCGGAGGCTCAGCCTCTGCCACGTGTGCTGCTGCGCTGCCGCACGCTTGTGACTGCGGCTGGGGGCTGTGAGCTACGCCCATCCCACTTGCTGTGACCGCCGGCAGGGATCGGGCTGGAGAGAGCTTCCTCCGTTTTTGCACCGAGGGGGTGAGGGACACCACCTTCCTTTTATGGAGCCCTGTGGGTCCCTCCGGTTGAGGCCTCTCTGGCACGTATGGCTGGAGGGCCTTATCAAACAACAGCATTTTCAGCCGCATTTCTCTGTCCTTTCTGGCTCTGGCCGTCAGCTTTGCACAGAAGGAGCATTTCTGGGTGACGTGTGATTCCCCCAGGCATCTGATACATTGACTGTGCCCATCAGAGGCCGGCATAGCTTTGCGGCAGGACTCACACTTCTTGAATCCTGAAGAGGACATTGCGGTGAGTCTTTGAGCTGTTAATAGGGTACTTAGCACCTTCTCTGTGCCTGTTCCCCTCTCACGGACTCCAGCCTGCCGCAGCAGGAGGCCTACTGGCATTCACGTCCCCGGGGTGCCTCCACTCCTCCTCTCATTTCTAAGACTTTCTACTTATATATACATATATATATATATATTATTATTATTATTATTATTATTAATAATATTATTATTTTTTTTTTTGCAATAAAGAAACAAACAATTTAACTAAGAACTCTGAAAGAGAACTCTAAAACTCTGAAAAAAACTCTAAATACACTGACTCTGGCCGCAGCCTGAGCAGATTCTGTCTGCAGCCGATGGCGGTTAAGAAGGAACTGGCGGGGACCGGATCGCGCACGTGGCCGGGAGCATGCAGAGGAGCGGTGCGCGCCGGCGCATGCGTGGTCCGGCAGAAACTGCTGGAAAGATCCGATCTGCAGCGCCGGGGCGAGCCCGACACCTATCGTGGAGCACCCACGGGGACACTCAAGGAAGAACATTGCTTATGTTGTACCTCAGTTTCTAGTGTGTCACATAGGTGACTAAAAAGCAGTTTTTTTTGTCCTTATTTTAAATTAAATATCGAGGAAACTTTCAGGAGAGGGAATACGAGGGGCAAAAAATGAAAGGACAGTCAGATCAGTGTCATTCTGGGGAAACTGAGTTCTCATTATTAGAAAAGCAAAGCACTGTAACACTATATCATCCCGAGCAATTATCCTGGAAGTTTGCTGGGTCATGATCACTGTTCCTGAAATTCCTGGGCAATATTCAGCACTGATATGCACGCCATAAAATCTCCTGAAGTCACTGGAGTCTCCTTTGGCAGAAGTCACAACTGAATTTAGCCCCTATTTTTTTCCTGCAACACCTATAGAGGTATTTCCCAATAAATCTTTATGGCAAGTATATACAGTTACTTATTGGGGGCTGGGAAAGGAAATCTTCATTTTTGTCAAAATATAATAGATTTGCAATTGCTATCAAATATGTTTATAAATACTGCTGGAAAGAGAAAACAATAAAAATCCAATCATCTGAACTGGGATTATACTTTACAACCTTCAAGTCTAACCTCTGGAGAAAAGAAGCACCACTCTTCTGTTTACCCGATTACTAAAAAAATAGTCTTCATGATTCAAAAAGGAGGACACTTATTTGCAATCTAATTTACCTTGAGGAGGAGGAAGAGAAAAGGATTAGGTTGAAAAGGGGTGGAAAGCGCACTGGATCTGGTCCAAATGAAGTCACGTAGGGATTCCCATGAGAAACCACTAAACTGGTAATTTTTTTTTTCTGTTGCCTATTAATGTAGTAGGGCTCTGCAAATGGACACTGGCTGCCAACAACCCAAAGGGCAATTCCACAATGGGGGAGCGCTGGGGTGGACAGATATCTTGGACATCCCTACTTGTCCCTGGTTGTGCCCATCGCGGGAGGGGATGACATAAAAGCTGCTATGAGACTGTGCCATTTGAAGAATTCCCTGCCTAGGGAAAATCATGATGGGCTCATTCAGCAGGTTTGAAGCCTGCTCCGTGCAATGGAAGCAATGAAAAAGAGAAAGAATGGGGCCAAGGGTATGGTCCATGTTGTTTACACTCCTACCTCAGTATGTGTTTTTGTCGATACACCAACACCTTAAGAATTCTGAGAAAGATGGAATTAATGAATGCTTAACTCAGCACAGAGAGATTCATTGCACATACCTTGAAAATCGTTAACACTCTGAGGTACATCACAAAACTGAGCCTTTTCATTCTCAACATTACTGATTTAGGACACCTTATTTTTATAGCTCTTAACTTTTGCAAACCCCTCTGGGGGACATTATTAATAGGGGTAAACTATTTAAAGCCTCAAAAAGGGAAGGTTGGAAATAGAGTATGAGGACAAAACTCAACAACCTTGCTCAGTTTTTTTCCCCCCTTACACTAAGCTGAATTACCACTATGACCTTTAAAACTTCGTATTAGTACTTCAAAAGTATAATTAACATATATTGTTAAAAATTACTGATTCAATTAACAGATGCACCATAAGAGTAACACTAATTGGATGGAGTGGACTGTTAAAGAAACACACTAACTACCATTAATGGCTGATGTAGCATGCAAAGGTACATTCATAATAAAGGAGGATCAGAACTCCACTAACAAAATATGAGCATATGTTATGTTAGACCTTAACATAAGGGATGCTGGATGCCTCTTGTAAGGTTCTGAGTGCATGCAACTCCCATTATTGTTCAGTGGGTGGGAGAATTTATTACCCATCATCATCATGGCAAATCCCAAAGGCACATCATCTTTTTGCAAATAACGAGCCACCCAAATTAATCTCTGGCAAGGTGCTTAAGGAGGTCTGATTATATACTCTCTGTCTGTCCCTGGAAATCACATCACACTTCTGAGGCTTTTTGCACCCGAGTTATCAGTGGTCCTGTAACAGCCTTCCAGAGATACACAATTCATTAGTCTTCCCTTCTTATAATGGAAAGGCCAAGAAAACTGCTGAAAATGAACCAGTGCTGATGAAAACAGTTGCTGGCTTGACATCATAATAGCCTCACAAAGACTACAGCGACACACATATCTTCCAAGCAGCCTCCAGCAGTGTCTGTGATACTGCCCAAATGTGTGACAGCTGCGCGTATACTTTGGAGCTCGTTGTAATTTGGAGCTGCAGGCTGCTTGATGGTAACAGTTAAGGACTTTGTTTTATTTAGATTAATAAACAGACCAATACGCACCCAACAGTACTAAGGCTTGGGACTGATAACAGTGTAACACCTTCATAGATGCTACACTCAGGCTACGTCTAGATTGCAGGCTTCTGTTGGAAAAAAAACTTCTGTTGACGGAGCACACATCCAAACAGCAGCCCTCATGCCTTAAATATTGAGTCTGTTCTGGAATGGCTATCGTCTGAAGAAGTGGGTCTGTCCCACGAAAGCGCACCACCTAATAAATTATTTTGCTAGTATTTAAAGTGCTACTTACTGCTTTTTTGATAGCATATAGAGTAGCATGGCTTTCTCTCTATTTAGAATAGTAATTAGAGTCCAAGTAAAAAGTTTAGCAACTCATAGCATGGCTGTATTTGGTGTGATGGACCTAACTGCAAATTTCTACTATTGTAAGTATTACACTTTGCTAAAGTCACAAAAAGATACAACATCTAAATACTTATGCTCAGAAGACTCTTCATGTATAGGGGGAAAAAGGGCAGCAATAATCCTTTTCAATCGTATTTTTAAAATGGAAACTCTTATTTAGCCAATCTGCACGTCAGCAGGAGGTGACCTGGGATTCTCCATGAAGCAGAGCAATCAGTCTTCCTCCCTCACGCCTTGCAGCTGCTACCGCAGTCGTGAGATGCAGCCTCTACTCCTCTTGTCAATCTATGCCAACACTCCCCATGGAATGCCACCACAAAAGAATTTATGCCTTTACCTTAGGGTGGGCAGATGTACCATTTTACCTTGCATTCAACTGAACTGCACTGATATGGCTGCATTTTGGGATTCTCAGAACTAGCACGACACGGGTAGAATTTCTAATTAAAAGCTCCATTTGAACTATCTATCATATTTAACTTTTACAAAGTACAAGTCATTCCACAATAAAAATCAAACAATTTTACAACAAAAATATAATGTATAGTACTCCGTGACAGAAGATAATGTTAGGAAATCTTATGCTATTCGTAAGTTACCTTCTTCTTGGTTTAAAGCTTAGTCTATGCTACAACAGGCTGTCAATCTAAAGTTGCACAACTTCCATTACATGAATAATGGTATGGAGGGAGAACTGAGAAGGGGCAGGGCATTGGGGTGTGGGAAAAGGTGAGGATTTCAACTAGAGATGGAAGTTCTGGGATGGGACGGGGATAAGGGATTCAGGGTGTGGGAGAAGACCACAAGATTCGGAGTGCAGAAATCATGTAATTCTGACACAATCCTCTTTCATTTAAAAATGTAAGCTTCTAATTGTCATGGGTGTGGAGAAATGCTTGAAAATGTGACCCATAAAAGCTTGAGCAGAAGGTGAATCAAAAGAGCCCCAACACTGTTATCTTTTTAAAAAATCTCATTATTTATATGCTACTTTGAAGATTTTTGAATGCTAGGGTTGGCAATACTGATATAGTGTACCCTTGATCCCGACTGCCACCGGTGCAATGTCTGAAACCCAGGAAAAATACAATCAAGCAAGCAAGACTCTTTAGATGCATTTATCCCTTTCTCATGTCTTTGGTAGAGAGATTCAGTGGAGCTGCCTTGTGTTTCAAGACCAATGCTTCTTCTGCCACAGACTCAATACAGATAGAGATACACAGCGGAAATTCTCAGCACCCTAAAGAAATAAAGCTGCTAATGGGAGAAAATGGGTTTGCCTTTACACACAAATAGTTAAGGAAATCTACTTCTCTCTACTGCAACTTTGGCTGGGACAGGGGTCTGCAACTGAATAGCGAGAAGAGCCATTTTTTTCAACTTCAGTTACAAAATCAATACTTCCATAGCCGCACTGCATGTGAATATGAGACAGTCCTTAATAAATAACGTCAAACTGCATTTTTTGTAACCCTTATTTTAAGAACAGCACACACACAACGTTTTGTACCAGTTAGAAAGTTAAATTACCCCTATCTCTAGGATTTACCCACCTCAGCCCTCAAATCTGCCTCCCCATATCCCCAAGCCTTACCTCCCCTCTTGTCAATCTGGCCCCCATTCCCAGGCTTAACCTCTTTCAGCCCAACACCATGTCCCCATCCCCACACCTAGGTTTAACCTTTCACAGCCTCAAACCTGCACCCCGCACCCCCAGGTTTCACCCCTCTCAGCTCCAAACTGCCCCCCCTCCATTCCCAGGTTTAATCGTTCTCAGCCCCAAACCTGCCTCACATCCCTAGGCTTTACCCACCTCAGCCCTCAAACCCACCCTCCATCCCCAGGCTCAACCTGCTTCAGCCGATGAGCTCCTCCAGCTGTACTTGCTGCCACTGCTCCTCCATGGCCACAACCCCCTCACCCTCACACCTCAACCCCCTCCCCCACTGCTCCGCCCCCTTGCCTCCTTCTCTGCGGGGCTGCGGGCTTCCAGCAGGGGCAGATTCAGTCACCCCTCCCCGCAGCTCTCCTGCTCACTTCCCCCACCTGTAGCCTCTGGTGCCTCCCTGCCCTGCTGCACTGAAATAACAGAACTAAATTTAATTGGTTTAACAGCCGACTCCCTCCTGCCGGCTGTTAAACTAATTAAACTTAAGTCCATTATTTCAGCCATGGCAAGGAAGGGAGCTGCAAGAGGAGTCAGCAGCGGCAGCATCTGGAGCCACAAGTGATTTCTTAAAGAGCTGTATGAAGCTTTTTAGCTGCAGGTTGCCATCCCCTGGGCTGGGCTAATGCCTGTCGCCCTCAGGACCTCTGCATACAGGTAGAAGATTATGTGAGTCCGGACCGGAAATATGAAGATGAACAATGATAAACACTCTAAATATGCAAGGTAAACCCAGTGAGAATCTTGCAAATTACAGGATGTTTTGTTTTCTTCTCCTTTTTCTGGCTTTGCTCACCAGAGCCAAATAGGAAGTGCAGCCCTCCCATCGACACACCCTTCAGCTGTGTAACTAGCTCAGAAGGTCATGTTGCCTGGTTACACGCTTAATTTGTGGAAAAATGCCCTGTGACCATTTTTCAAGCATACTGTAAAACCTGGAGGCCTTAATTAATAACAAATCAACTTTCAGGAATATAAATATGAGTGCTGCTATTCAATGCATTCTCGTGTTCTGTTTCCCATGACAAACATGATGGTAACAAGGAGGAAGAGAAAGAACAGGAAATAATTTCTTTAAAAATTACATCAGGGACAGCATTGTCTTGTGAATTAGCAGAATCAGAAACTGTACTGGAAATGAAGGGTGTGCAATTTAAGAGCAAGAGAAAAGCTGATACAAACTCCTCAAAGTTCCTAGAACATTACTGCAGTGGAATAGTTAATCCAATGTTGATTTTCAAAGACTTGTTTTTCTCCCATTTTTCCTCAGGGCCAGGCTAGACAATGGAAAATTTTGTGTATTCATTCAAAATATCCATGAACTTCAGTCCACTGATAAGATTATACTTATATGAATTTTCTATCCCTGATGACAAAGAGATAAGGTAACCTCAACTGTCCAAATCTCCCTCTTCCTCTCTCTGCAGCTAAAGGTGGAAAAGTTTATTTTCAGTGTTCACAAGAAAAAGAAAATTGAAAAACGTTAAAGTTCAAGTTAGATGCTTGGCCATAATTTAGAACCTACTTACCCTGTACATTGTTGTAGGTAGGTCACGCCCCAGAGCAAATTAAAAATGGACAACACTTGCAAGTCTTTCACTTGCTAGAAATGGCTTTCGCCAAACTAATGCTGGTCTTTCCTTTGAAATGATTAAATAAAGTTATCAGAACAAGCAACTAGCAGAACAAGTACACTGGGGAAACCCAAACTACTCATCTGTGTGTCAGAGTACTCACGAACTTGGGGGCCACATGTAATTTCCATTACATAAAGCAGATTGTGGCTGCCCCTCATCATCTTGAAAATAAAACCCAAAGAAAAACTAAAGTTATCCCTTGAATCAAGATGGAATATTGCATGCTGAGACCTGAAGTCTCTGCGGACTGCACTTCCTTTTAAACATGAACAGCACTGTAGCAGACTGATCACTGCAGTTGACTCTAGGCTGCACTGCAATCAACCAACCTTGAATTACGCTAACAAAGGAAAATTCCAGCTGAAGGGTGATCACTGAGGACAAGGCAGTGGGAAGAGGGCTCAGGCATGGAGGGTGGAATGAATAAGAGAAAGGTTTCCTTTTTCCCTTTCTTTCCCTTTCAGATGTTTTTCTGCCTTTTTTCCCCCTTGAATTAAGAAAATTAAGTGAAGGATCCTTCCTTAGTACAAACAGAAGGTTACAGATTTGAATAGGGTTCAGAAAAAGGAAAATGTTTTAGCTCCCATATTAATAGCAGCTCACCCTTTCAACTTTTGTTTACTACTTTAGTTAGTTAATTTACAACATCGACAAATGTGCTCAGTGCTCTGAGAAAGTACTGCACAAGACAGGTTCCCCTTCCAAAAGGCACACAAATAAAATTACTAGTAGGACTGGTAAGTGTATAAATACATTTACAGTTAATTACTCTGGGAACCTTCATGCTTCTTATACCCTGACTTTTGTTTAAATAGTAATCTTAATTTTGTATAATCCATGCTTCTTGAATTTAACTTTTAGGAGATGTTACTCTGGAATAACTTCTGTAGCCACAAAAGGACAGCTAATAAATAGCATTGAATGCAAATACTTTATCATCAACAGTAAGAGAATTAATGTAGTATAGCATTTCGTGTTTATACAACACAATTGAATTGTCTTTTATGTAAAGGTTATTATGTGTGCATACTTCATAATTACTGAGAGAGAATTTTATTAAATTAGTACAGAACAGATTGCTTCATATTACTTTATCCACAGGTAAATATAAAATAATTAAACCACAAGCTAGTGGTTTTCTTTCATTCCAAAGAGAAGATAAAAGATAGCACTGTAACCAGATCTAAAAAGGAAACGACCATCTCACAGCAATAAAAAAAACAAAAAAAAACCCTATTTTATTTTATAATATTAATAAAATCAGTTTCAGACACTGAAACTTGCCCTTTCAAAATAATCTATAAGTATCAAAACAACAGAGGCCCCGAAAGAAACAATTCTGATGGGCCACCAGCTCATTTTCAGAATTGTTGACTTTGCCCTTCCAAGTGCCCGCAGCTACATGCATGCCAGCACTTCGAAGTTGGACACTCCCCCACTTCATTAGCTTAATGAAATAATGCATATTCACTGCAGCACTTTATTAGTACTCTCCCATCGTCCTGATTACCATGCTCCCTTCGAAGTTGGGGGCAAGTGTAGACCCAGCCTTATTGAAGCATCGTAGCAAATGTTTTCTTGGCTTAATTCTTTTGGGCAGCTCTTTCTTCCTCTTCTCAGGACTGCAGCATTACCAGACCAGATAGAGAGGTAGAATGACGAGCTTCCTAAACAGTTAGAAAATTCTAACAAACATAAAACCATACTATCCCTATTCATGAGTGGGTTTTTTTTCCTTTTTTTTAATCTGCTGAGCTCTAGGCATCTGATAAAGGTGATTAATCATTATCTCCATTTCACAGGTGGAAAAATGAAGCAACGTAACATAAAGCCACTTGCCCAAGGCCATACAGCAAATCCGTAGCAAAGTCAATAAACACAGTACAGGTGTCAACTGTAGCCCTCATTGCAGTTAATGGGAAAACTCCCACTGATTTCAGAAGAACCAAGATTTCAACCCAGGTCTCCTGTTTTCCAGACGGCTTACTTTTAAAGCCTTTGGCTACGTCTACACGTGCAGCCAACATCGAAATAGGCTATTTCGATGAATAACGTCTACACGTCCTCCAGGGCCAGCAACGTCGATGTTCAACTTCGACGTTGCTCAGCCCAACATCGAAATAGGCGCAGCGAGGGAACGTCTACACGTCAAAGTAGCACACATTGAAATAGGGATGCCAGACACAGCTGCAGACAGGGTCACAAGGCGGACTCAACAGCAAGCCGCTCCCTTAAAGGGCCCCCCCAGACACAGTTGCACTAAACAACACAAGATCCACAGAGCTGACAACTGGTTGCAGACCCTGTGCCTGCAGCATAGATCCCCAGCTGCCGCAGAAGCAGCCAGAAGCCCTGGGCTAAGGGCTGCTGCCCACGGTGACCATAGAGCCCCGCAGGGGCTGGAGAGAGAGCATCTCTCAACCCCCCAGCTGATGGCCGCCATGGAGGACCCAGCAATTTCGACGTTGCGGGACGCGGATCGTCTACACGGTCCCTACTTCGACGTTGAACGTCGAAGTAGGGCGCTATTCCTATCTCCTCATGAGGTTAGCGACTTCAACGTCTCGCCGCCTAACGTCGAAGTTAACTTCGAAATAGCGCCCGACGCGTGTAGACGTGACGGGCGCTATTTCGAAGTTGGTGCCGCTACTTCGAAGTAGCGTGCACGTGTAGACGCAGCCTTTATGTTCTAGAGACAAGTAGAGGTGGTGGAAAACAACTGACACCTGGGATTTTGTTATATGTCTGCATCTTGTTACCATTATAGAAATGGACATTTAACTGATTTTTAGAGACATTCCAGCTAGTTACTATGTGTTAGTCATCCTACCAGTTACAGAACGGCTTTCACTCTGTGTTCATATTAAATAGAGTGTACTGCTTCATACACTGAAATGTGCTGATCCATTGATTCACGTCTACATGAGTTGAAAATTTTTAATTTTCAAAAATCACACATCAGGTAAATAACCCGCCATAAGCATGATTTCCTTGAATGAAACGCAGAGGCTCTTTTACTAAAAATGCAGATACTTCAAAGTCAATAAAGCAACAAGAACTTCCGAAGCAAATATATGAATTGAGAAAATTGTAATAGTCAGTGAAAAAAAGAACTGACATAAGGGAATGCAGAGGACTAAGCTTTGATACATTGGATAAGTCCCAGAAATAGTATGTGAAGGGCACTACTCTGTCATTACTCTTAAAAGGTGAACATGTTCAAAGTTCCTACAGAAATGAAAACATAAAGCTTCATGAGAAAATAGCATTTACATTTTCCTTCATAAAGGGACCATTTCTTAAAATATTTATTAGCCATATCCTGCCTCCAAATGTGTTCTAGAATTCTTCGAGAGAAGGAATGTTAAACAAATTGATTACAACAGCGGTATAAACCAGAAACTAAATGTTATTGTCATCTATTTTACTAATTGAGGAAATACAGACATATTAATAGCCTGGAGAGGGAGGATTAACAAAACTCTTCAGATTTTTTTCTCCCTGGATTGTAAATTTTCCCTACATTTCTTTCTTTTTAAGAAATTTCTCCAATGCCATGTGAAACTGTGGGAAGTAGAATCAATACCCCACAATCCTCAAGCTACCATTTCAACATACTCAGTGTTTCTACATAGTAAAGTCATGCCTGTAAATCAAGACTGAAATTAATGATTGTGCATTCAGAATGATCACCACGTACCTAGTGATACTAACTTAGCTTGGAGAGGCATTTCCTAAATATTATTCAGAATCGTGGGCTGATAAAAAGATCTGTGAATGAAAAAATATCCAAGGAAATGTATATAACTATATTAATGCAATGACAGGCTACTGGAGAAGACCGTTTTTTGCTTAATGGAGCCAGACAGAAATCTTCTGATGCAAGTAAAGCTATGAGACTAGCCATGAAAAGTGAAAGCTACGCAGGAAAAAAATTAACTCATTAGTGCATAGCTCAGGACTGAACATAGCAGGGTCTCTACATTCGCAAGGGTTCTGTGTTGCAAACCCTTGCGAATGTTGAATTTTGCAAATATGGCAGCTGGTCCCTCCTGGAGCCCAGCTGCTGATGCTCCCCGCCTCGGAGCCCCAGGAAGCGACAGCCACAGGCACTCCTGCCTGGTGCCCTGGAGAAGCAGCCACTAGTGAACAACTGAATTCGCAAACCTTAAGTTCATGAATGTTGAGACCCTTCTGTACTGCTAATATACTGGTATGTTATTCATTAGCAACAAATTCCTGTTACATGCTATATTTTCTCCACAACAACCTCCTATGATCATTCTCCCTTCTATCAGTTGTCACACTTCCCTCTCTCCTACATTTCATATATATGTGAATTCCTATTCTTAATGACACTCATTATGATGCAATGTTTGTTGGGCATCTTTTTAGAAGAGGGCTTTTAGGCTGATTGACAGTCTCAACCCCTACTACAGTTAACTCTTTCACATCTGGCATTCCATCATCCAAACTCTCAAATAGCTGGCATTTTTACCTGGCATTTTAACTATAAGTCAATTTTAGCTATGTTTTCCCTACGTACAGTATAGTGAAAGTAAATAGAAATAAATACAGCAAATGCAGTATAAGTTTACAGTGTGTAATACTACTGTTGCTGGTAAATAAAGTACTCTGCATACATTTTTGTTTCTTTCTTAATATCTAATCTTGTTTTTCCTTATTGTTAAGCGTTGCTATACCTCTCTATTATCCAGAGTATTTGAATATCCAGCAACCTCGCAGTCCCAGGGCTGCCAGATATGAAAGAGATTACTAAGGGGAGACACTCAAAGCCCCACTACCTGCAGCAGTGCTGAATGCTCAACACTCTTCTTCTTGCAGTTCAAGACACAACCATTTAAATCTTCATTTGCTCTCATGCTGGTAAACTGTTCCTTGTTCTTTTAATATAGCTTGGAAACCAGCTTAACTTTTATTGTCCTGAACACACGATTATCTCCAAAAAATGGTTTATTTGGGAATAATCACCTTCTTCTCTGGGCATAAGAAACAAAGCTTTCCACTGAGCTCACACTTTGGCAGTGCAGGAGTTTTTACTGACTCACAAGCATTGCAGGACTGATTCCAAAACTGCATACATCTCTTATGTAGTTTTGGAGAAACAGGAAGTGTGGAATAACCACTTTTAATTTCTCTCTAGTACATTACACAGACTTTGGATCATTGCTGGACTCCAGTAGACACTACGATCATGCCAATTATCCTCGCTGATTAATTTTTACATGGAATTAGGTTATTGCTGATGTAGAGTGCTACAGGTTATATATTAATAGATGCACTTCTCCCTCCTTTTGGTAGGAGTGCGAGCAATGCAATGAAGAAACGTATCTAGCACAGTTTTACAACCATTTATTTTTAAACAAACAGGTGGCTAACACATTTTAGATTGATTTTTAAACCTGTCTAGATTCTAAGCGCCTATGACCATAGAATCTAAGTACCTTCATGTTAAATTAGATCTGCATAGTGAGGCCCTCGTGAACTTCAATAAGTCTCCGATTAGCCTCCGTTCACTGGTTGTATCAAGTTCTGCCTGCAGTATCCTATTTTCTCACACCCCCTTTTCTATCTGGTTATGAGGGAAAAGATGGATCTTTCAATGTACCCTAAAATGATGTGAGTTAGTGTAACTGTCTCCAAACTTGTTCCATGGGCTCTCTCTCCTGCCCTCTCATGTTTTTATCCTGGGTTTTATGTGTTGTTTTGTCCCACAGGAGCACAGCTGTCTTGGTGGGTGAGGGACAGAAATGAATGTGCCAAGGTACCTGAATAACTACCTAGTGCTGTCTTTGAAAACCAGGACCAGCATCTTGTACTGTCAAGGAAGTAGACTAGAGCACCCATAAACTTATGGCTTGCTCTGCTGAAAACTGCAGAAAGACTTAGTAGCATGAGTGTGAAAACCTGCTCTGTGCGTCCATGGTCATGTACAATTCCTCATTTAGACCTATCATGACTGGCTCAGTGCTGTGCTTTAAGGGCCTCATTGCAAGACATCCAGGAAGTCAGCAGAGATCATATGTTACTGGCACTTGGTAGCCACCACTTTTTCAATATTTTGCCCAGGAATGGGAGGTTCAAGAAGCTTTCTGGGCCAAATGTTGTCTCCTTGAGGACTGAGTGGGACTACTGCAGTTTTCAACATGGCTGGTATGTTTGTGTCCCTGAATAAAATAATTGATACGAAATATCATGAATTAGAAGCAAACTGTGTCATTTAGATACACCATCCACTGGACTAAATTCAGTCCTGGGTTAGACTAGCCTCTGACACACAATCAATGCAGGGGTGAGGGTGGCGGGAGAGGGGGAAGACTGTTGAAAAAAGTCTTGCCAGAGGAGATTTGGAACAGCACAATATGCCTCAGCCCTTATTTTGCTAAGAGGATCACAGAAAAATCCATGCAGCCCTGAGAAGTTACAATAACAACATGAGAGAAGATGGGGCCAGCGTGGCTGAGGCTTCCTTTGCCTCACCACCACACCCACGCCACAACATCCCAGAGCAAACCGCATTATCACACACCTACCCAGACAATCAAAATCAAGGAAGAGAACTGAAAACATTCGTATCATTGTATAGAATGTTAATGAGACTAACAAACAATTAAAAGAGACTTTTAAGAACTATTGAAATGTCCATTTCTTTTTTTAAAGAAAAAAATCTAACAGGATACATGTTGAAATGACAATAAAGTGATTTTGAAGATTTGGAATGAGGTTACTTATTTTATAAACTACGCAACTTTTTGCTTAAGTGCAAATTTCCAAACTTGCTTTAAAAAGTGAACAACCTTCCTTGTTGCACTTCCCCTCATATACAGGATTTTTACCATCGCAAGCACAGTAATGTTTGAATGAAAACTCTCACAATGGCATTTCCACTACCACACCTTCTTCTCAAGAGCTCTGTAACTTGTCTATCAAAAACCAACATAGGGTAAAAGCTTGATAGGATAAAAGACCAGACTCTCAAATATTGTGTTTGCAATTATTTTTTTTAAAATGGTTCAGCAGATTCCACAACGAACGAGCGCTCTGCATTTCTCTATTGCATTAACAACAATTAAATGCTTGCTTATTCCATTATGAAAAATCTGCAGGAAGTTACTCTCAAAAGGGTTTTGCTATTTTAATAGGCTGAGACAAGATGAAATTTAGAAGTAAGTAACTTCACTTAGATAAATGGCTGTATTAGAGGTACATTATTTAGGTTTGTTTTTTTTTTAAAATCAAGGATTCTTAATAGTTGTAAGGTTTGAATGCAAGTCCTTCCTTCTGTCACAGCCTAGTGAACAGGGTACAAATGATGTTCATAGCAGGTCTTGATGACACAATTTTTTTAAAATCTATTTTTTAAAATTATAAACCTTCAGCAAAGTCCATACAGACCTTGCCTCCTCAAATTACACTTGCATTTACTATAATTTATAATGATGGAATAAGGAAATTCAGTGAATATTGCCAGTCAATAGTTGTTGTATTTGCTATTTAACTACCACAAAGCACAAGCTTTTAGTATCAGAGATACCGAATTAGTCTGTATCCTCAAAAAACAACAAGAAGTCCTCTGGCACCTTATAGACTAACATGCATCTGATGAAGTGGGTCTTTGCCCACAAACGCTTATGCTCCAAAGTATCTGTTAGTCTATAAGGCACCGTAGGACTTCGTCTTGTTTTTGAAGTTTTAGTACTATCATGAATTGTATTTCATTGTTACTTCTTAAATGAGGTGCTTCGATCAGCAGATTTAATAGAATAATAAGCACCACACAATTTACACAC
This sequence comes from Carettochelys insculpta, assembly GCF_033958435.1. NCBI lineage: Eukaryota > Metazoa > Chordata > Testudines > Carettochelyidae > Carettochelys > Carettochelys insculpta. Next base: position 21,097,681 of record NC_134141.1, on the reverse strand, counting down.
ATTACTGTATGCTGTATTGTCTGGAAAAAACACCAGAATGTCCTATGTCTCCAAAAACAAGCCAATTAAACATCAACAGAAACAAGAAAAAATGAAAAACATTTTGAAGCAAAACAAACAAAAACTTTCAAAACTGCAAAATTTATATAATGTAAAAATAAGTTATAATGTCTGTATGTCAGGACAGATCTTCAGCTGGTGTAAATCAGCATTGCTCCACTGAAATCAGAACAGATGTACAGTAGATGAGAAGTTAATCCTTTATTGAGGTCTCATTTAAGTACACTGCCTTTCCCTCATTGCTTATTTCTACTCCAGAAGCTGATGAAGTGGGTCTTACCCACAAAAGCTCGTTACCTAACAAATAAAATCGTTAGTCTTTATGGTACTACAGGACTGCTTGCTTTTTTGTGACTCTACAGACTAACACAGCTACCCCCCTGAGATTATCTGCCTTTCAAAAAGTTCATGAATCTTTTAAACTTGTACACTAACTACACAGCATGTGTTTGAAACTACACATTATTTTATATCGAGTCTCTATTCTATGAGATCTTTTGGTGACATTTAATGATGCTTATATGGTTGGAAACATGCCACTTAGAAGTGAAGCTTCTTCCAACACAGTTAAAACACAAGTCTTGTACTTCATCAAAAAATGAGTAATCTGAAGTAAGCAGTGAAGAATTTGAAAGTGGACATTTTAAACTACAGACAACAAATTACAGTGAGAGTAGAGATGCTAAATTCCTGATCATCCTTACAAAATAATTAAATAAGAATCATTTAAAAAGATTACCTGGGAAAAGAGATTTTCAGCCTTTTTTTTTAAAAAGATACCAAAAACAACAAACGTTGAGAAGACAGCACAGAAATATATACGTGTTTTTAATATTATTATTTTCATGGCACATTTTTTGCCACATACAATGCAACATGCAGACACAGGAATATGTACAGAGTACGCCTTCATAACTGTACTACTCCTCTTGAAACTTCAAATAATTTTCAGTTTTATTAACTGTTGGGTTTAAATTACAAGAGTGAAGTGTTAACTGAAATATTTCCTCTTACGATATGATTTATACTATTTCATCAAGGAACTAACAAGAGACAGCACATATAGAGATATTTTAGTCCTAATTTGTTTTATGATATCTTTTTAAAAAAACAAAGCCCTGTTATTCAAAGGTTAAAAACTACCAAAGCTACAGATAATTCATCCACTTCAATGGAAACAGATTCACTCAAAAGTACAATCATTAGAATGACAATGCACTATGACATTATTTAAGCAAAATCTTTGGGGAAATCCAAACCATACGGGCAAGAGATAAATGGGAAATCCAACCAATATGCCAGGGAATAAAACTGCACTTTCAGATTAATAAGAATTTTCACATTTTTGAGGAATCAGCAGATGGGTTCAGTAAACATGCACTTCTTCCCCTGGAAATCTATGGAAAATCATATTGGAAATAATGTCACTTTGGATTAAAAAGAAAGAGCTAAACCTCTCCTTTTTTGCCTCAATTTATCAGATCGCGCAACCAGAACCTTTGCATATCATTATCACACCATCTTTTGGAACCAATTATTTAAATGTTCATACAGGAAGAACTGTTAAAATGAAGCAGATTATAATCTGGCCCAAGTGAATGGTTCTGATAATTATCATAACTTGTAAAATTTAGGCCCGGTTCACTTAAGACATCCTCCGTTTCACACCTGAGGAGCTAAACCAGGCCCTGGACTCTTTCCCTCTTGGCAACTTGCACACAGAACTCCATTCTAGTTCCTGTTGTGGCCTTCCCATACAAGGTGTTATGGTGATCTTTGTAAATTTCTTGTATTTTGGTGTGTTTTTATATGCAATGCAACATGATGCTTCTGAAGGTCTGGAATCAGAGTTAATATACGTTTAAAGGGAAGGCACGAAGGGCCCAGGAAAAATGCAGCTGCGATTCAAGGCAAAATATATATATTTCAAGATAAGTGGACCACACATCTCAAAGAATCTCCAGTTACAGTAAGTTATCCAATTTGCCCATTCATTTGGGGTATGCTCATTTATTAAGGTTACTTTTATGGGGGGTGGGGGGTGTCTACACATGCATCCATCCCAAATACAAGCTGTAGGGTGGAGCAGCCCTGTTCTGGGCACTGCAGGCATCCCTGCAACTGGATGAGGAGATCCAAGTGGGTGGAGGATGCTGGTGAACCAATAATAGAGAGGCCAAAAGAGGGCTATCAGGATAACTTTTACTCTTGTCCTTTTGCATCTTGTAGAGCACACGCAGGTGCAGGGGAATGGGCAGAAAAGCACAGAAGACTGAAGAGGAAAGTAGTGAGGCATTCAAGGGGCCAGAGAATGGAAGGGAACTGGTATACAAGACCATCAGCTGAGCAGTTGGCATCAGCAGTATCAGGCAACCTGGCATGTGGGGAATTGGGTGCCACAATGTTAACTTGTTTGTCCTAGCGACTGGCTGAACAAAAATAGTACTGAGTGGACTTCTCAGGTCTAAAGTTTTACATTGTTTTATTTTTGAGTGTGGTTATGTAACAAAAAACACTTGATGTTTGTATGCTGCACTTTCACAATAAAGAAATCACATGACAGTACTTGTATGAAGTGAACTGAAAAATACTATTTTTATCTTGTTTTACAGAGTAAATATTTGTCATCAAAATTAATATAAAGTGAGCACAAAATATTATGTGCTATGCTGCAACAAATATATTTGGAAATGTAGAACCACATCCAAAATATTTATTCTAAACTTCAATTGGTATTCTATTATTTTTACACTGTGATTAAAACTGAATAATCATGATTGATCTTTTGAATCAAGTAAATTTAAGTTAATTGCTTCAGCTGACTTTGATTGACAGACCATATGTTTACCTCAATTTGCATATAAGTTGTAAACAGGTGCATAAGATCAGAGAAGAAAAAGACAGGAGACAAGGAAAATTGGCATTTCAGCAGAGATGAAAAACAGCATACATCTTCTTTCCCACCAGATTGCATGTTGCCTTCTTTATTGTCTGAATAAACTTTAACTAACCCCCAGGAAAAGATATTTTAAAAAAGCAAGAGACAGGGAAAATCCCTCCACATTACCTCTCTCTATCCATGTCTATCCATCCTTCTCAACTTAAAATAAATAAATAAATAAAATAAAAAAATGAAATAAGCGGCCACTGGAGTTTAGGAACAGACTTTAATCCAAGAGTCAGCAAAGTTACTGGAAAAGTCGTAAGAATTTTACCTTGAACCAAGTCTAGCTTGTTACATTTAGCACTAGGATGCATTTTATCTTTACTTCTCTTCTAACCATTTTTTTTTAACTCTAATACTTTATTGTTGCATTCACTTAAAACCTAACTCTTTGTAGTTAACTTGTTTTATTTTTTTAATTTAACTAATCCAGTGCTATGAATTGCCTGAGTAGAAAACTGAGCTATATCAATCCCCAAAGAGTGGCAACAAACATAATACACATGGGCTGTGGCTACACTAGCCCCCACCTCAAAAGGTGGGATGTTAATGAGCCACTTCAGTAGATGTGAACAAGGCGCCACTATGAATATGCAGCACCTCATTAGCATTATGGCGGCCACGTGAGTTTTGAAAGTGCGGCTTTTGAAACGCGCTCTGCTCGTGCACACAGAAGGGACCCCCACACTTCAAAAGCCCTTTCTTCCCATTTGGTTTTGGGAACTTCTTGGGGTCGAGCTGCATAACCAACGCTGTGAGAGGCCAGTGTGCACGGTGCTTGCTGACAGGCTTCTCGGGTCTGAGTTTTGAGACCTGAATACTGTTTGTGAGGAGCCCAAGTTGGGAGCTACGGCAGCAAAACACTGTAAGGTACAAAAGGTTCAAGAGCAGCTACTCATTGGTCTGGATGGCACCTCAAAATATCACAGGCCCTAATTCTGCTTGGATGTTGCTGTAATACAAATCATCACAACATTCCTTCAGCAGACTCTGCTCTGCCTCCACTGTAGTTCCTCTTTTGTCCTCTGGCACTGCCCCTTCACTGCAATGAACACCAGAGGGATGTTTAAAAATGCTGAGGAACCTCAAAGGTCCCAGTGCTCAGCAGCACAGTTCATCCATTTCCTCCCTAGCTAGCATGATGGTGTTCATTACAGGGAGACCCAAGGTTGGACTCTCTGACTCTGTGGCATCCTTCTTGTATGCACTATAAATCTAAAGCAAATATCTGCATAACATATGCATCCAGCACAATATCTGGATGCATTTACAATTATCTACCAAACCAGAATTGCGCAGTTGCATAAGACTGTGGGGACTGTTGTCAGGAACAGTTTCACAAGTATATCTCTAGTCCATCTCCCTACATGTGCAGAATTGTTGCTTACATTGTGTGTTCCAGTCGTGTGGGTAGAGTCATTTGGAACTTGACAACTGAGGGAGCTTCCTGTGAGATATGATTCCACAGTCTTCTAGAGGACAATCTAATCTAAAATCTTCTTGCACTCACAACATCTTCATAGAGATTAAAAAAAGCCATTATTGTAATGCTGCACATCTGTTCAGAGTACTCAAAGCAAAGTTCAATTTAAAGTGCGATTGTAAATGCACCTTGGCATGAGGAAGAATCCATATATTTGGTACACTAGTATTTCAGATGCTTTTAATACCACAATTAGAGAGGATTAGCAACATCACCTTTGTATTCATTCAGTAAGATCATGCTCTGAATTCAGCCAGCAGACTAACAGGCCCTAGAAGGAAATTTGCACTACATTTATATGAGAACTTCACTTCATTATAAATTGTACCTATTCTCTTCATTCTACTGTTTCTCAAGTAGAAAAGATCCAAGATTTATGCAATGCTTTCATGATGTAGAGCAGAACCGCAAAATGATATGGCTAGGGTAAATCTCTTGTCATTTCTTTCCACCAAAAATGTTATATTTGAAGCCTAGTACCTACCTACCTATTAAGGCTTAGACTGAGGGGTCTGAAAACTTCTTAAACTGAGTACATAAAGAAAAAAAGCAGTCAAGTAGCACTTTAAAGACTAACAAAAATTTTGTTAGTCTTTAAAGTGCTACTTGACTGCTTTTTTGTTTTGATAGTATACAGACTAACACAGCTCCTTCTCTCGGTAGATAAACATCATCTATTTCCCCTCTCCTCCAAATGGGAGTTTTCAGAAATGGTCTGACAGAAAGTTTTTGTAAGCTTAAAATTAAATTTGTGTCTTGGGGTTCACTTTTAGCTATATTTTAACTCTAGACCCAGCCTGACTATGTTTATTCACATTTTGTAGCGAATGAGAGGCAAGTTATCCTTGCTGCAGGACAGGCTAGAGGAAGGCTCCTTCCTTTGTGTACAGAGTAACCAAACTTAGTACCTTTGCTACTAATCTCAACACAATAACCAATAATTCAGTGAACATACACGAAGTATGACATGGCATGCGTAAATAGAGGTGGAAACTAGGTCAATAGGCATTTAGGTCCACATTAAAGATAATGCTCATTTAAGTGCATAACTCAGGGCTTGCCTACACTGTGGTTTCTTATTTGTCAAAAAAACCTCTGGGTGGGTGGGAATCCTTGAATAACCACTGCAAAGCTTGTTATTCTGGAATGACAGGGCATTTAACTCAAAACAGTAACTCCACCAAAATGATCAACCTTCGTTGACCTCCCCACTTCAGTTTTGAAATTGACTCAGCGTGTATTAAGCAGAGGTAACTATGACTTAACTGGCCTCTAGGAAGGCGTCATACCATTGCTCTTATTTTGAAATTGGACTCTCTAGTACATACGCTCAAATTCAGAATTCTCTTGCAGCGTGAACGCTCTTCTCAGAAATAACTTATTTCAACATTAGAACACAAGTTATTTCTGAAAAACGATGATGCGCAGACATAGCCTCAGGGTGTAGAGTTGTCATACCCCCAAGTGATGTACTTATACTGACACCTAATTTCCTAACACAGACAAAGCATAAGTCATCAAAGGCCTTCTTCAAACAACTTGGTTTTAAATCAGCCCCAACAGTGTACCCCATACTAACAATAAAGGTTTGATCTACTGTTACAGCCATTGCATGAGAGAGAGAGAGAGAGAGAGAGAGAAGTGTTCTGGGTTTTTTTGTGTTGTTTTTGAGAGAATGGATGGAAGTTGTGCTCCTGTTCTAAAGAACATTTTACACAGGATTTAAGCTTTAATTTAAATATTCTGCTTGTTTTCACCTTTTCTGTTTGCAAAGATAACCAATGTGTCTCAAATATAAGCTGACTCAGTGTTGTCTTTCTGAGTGCACAGACAGAAAGTTCAGCTGCCTGAGGCAGCTGTTCACAGGTTTGTCAAGCAGTAGTAGCAGAGAGAAATTTACAACTCTATAATCAGTTTCATAGTGGCAGTTGGGAACCCCAGAAGCAGTAGTGAAACCGAAGCACCAGGTGAATTTTACCCTGCTGCTAGGGTTTGTGAAAGCAGGAAAGAGATGTACTGGAGTTAATTGAGGGGAGGAGAAAAAACAAAACCAAAAATAATAGGCTTTGAAAGGGTACAAAGGCCTGGAAAGTAACGGAGACACAATTTTCCCCACTCTGTGGCAACCAGGAGAGGAACAGAGAATCAAAGATTTTCTTCTTTCAGCCACCAGGAGCGAGAGTAGAGCACCTGAGTTTTTCTCCTCATCCACCCTGCAAGCCAGTAGTTTCAAGATGGTAAAGAAAGCATCTATTCTCTTCCTACTGCTAGACAGGCCTGGAACTTCACATTTATCAGTCACCTAACTGTCAGAGGCTATAATATAAAGAACAGCTTCCTCAGGTAGCATGCCAAAAATTACTGGAGTAGAAATTTCAGCCTGCCATGCAGTGGGTGATAGGATGACTGAATGAATAAATACATTCCAACCCCTCTGCCTCTCAGCAGCTAGAGTGCTAGCTTTCTAACCTGGGTGTCTCCTTTGGGTTTTAGGGACATAAGACTATAATTCTAACATGTTTAAATCTGTTTCCAGCCAGTAGATTCTAATACCATGGTCTGAAAAAAGTTTCAAGGCTTTATCAAGTGAATAGGCTCAAAATAAGGCAGTAAGCACTGGAATATAAAAGACTGAAGTGAAAGGTGTGCCTGCTACCAACAACACAAGGCCAAATGACCAGAAAATTATTTGCCTTCCCACTTAATTCAATCACAGGTTATCCTGACTCACCATTTATTTTAAGCCCCAGGAACCAAATAATTTGCATTTAAAATAATAGTCTCCACCTGATCTACTCTGATCAATTTAAGGCAGTTTAATTTAATGACTACAGAAAATTGCTATTTAGCTAATAAGAAATGCAAATGTTGTGAATTTAGTATAAAAATAGGCCAAGGAACAACAGAGTAGGTGGTATAAACAGAACTAAGCATTACCCAGATAAAGTTAGGCAGGTCTTCCTAGTTAGACTGCCCAATATCCATATTCACAGTATCTATGTCTCAAATAGATGGCTTGAATGTTACCTTTTGTTAGGGTGGCCAATTTCTGATGTCTGAAAACCTGATTCCTACTACCTGCCTCCCTCTCCCTTTTCTCCCCTTCCCCAGAAGCCCTGCTTGGCCTCTTCCCCCCCGTAAACCCCTCAGCCCCTGCACCTCCTTTTCCACATAGTGCCCCACAACTGCTCTGACTATTTTCACCAGGGCACACCCCTTGCTTGTTACACTCCCCTCTTGCCCCCATTGCTCACTGCTATCCTGGCTTAACTCCAGCCTGCGTAGCCCCAAGGGACTTGCAAACCACAGCTCCAACAGGCTGCCTGGGAACGCAGGTCAGAGGTGTACTATGACTGCACAGGAACAGCCAAGTATCTTTGCTGCCCTCCTGCACTGCAGCCTCTCTTCTCTGTCTGCTCAAGTCCTCCCTGCCCCAGGGCTGCCTAAGGCCCGGTGTACACTAGCCCAAAAAGTCTATCTCAGATACGCAATTCCTGCTACAGCAATTGTCTGGCTGGAATCAATGTATCGAAGGTCAATTTTACTGGCAATACACACAGAGGGAGGTTGATGGAAAAAACTCACCCATCAACCTCCCTTACTCCTTGCGAGAATGAGGAGTACCAGGGCTGAAGGTTTGATTTAGTATGTCCCCATTAGATGCTGAAGAAGTCTGCCCTCTCCCACAGCCCTGCAAACCACGTTCCTCAATGGGGCTGCTCAAGCCAGTGCATATGTGCTTCCAGGGAAGCAGCTGTTTCAGCACCAGGCAACATGTACTGACTGGACACTAAAAATCTGGTTACTGTAGGGGGTGAGGGAAGTGGTGACTAGCCCAGGAGCCGTCCTCTCCCTTTTTTCTTCTTTTTTTAATTTTTTTAAAACGTTTTATCAACTTCTTTGGAAGCAGGGACAACATTAATTAGTTCAATGCCTTCCTCATTAAGATGCTGATTTCTTCCCTCTGGCTAGCACAGAGAAAGAGTGAGCAAGAGAGAGTGAGTAGAGGACATAGAGGAAAATACTCTAAAATAGATCAAGGCAAACAAAAGTCGTATGCTCATGTCGGCGTCTAGGATGCTGCAAAGTGAATTTCATTTTATGTTTAATTTCTTTCCTCTTGATTTTTTCCCCTCTTCTCCCCTTTCCTAAATGAGATGTTCACTCATGTATACAAAAATCCCTCAGCTTTTCACAGGCCTGTCATCCAATCCCAGCACTAACAGTCAGAAGTCTGGCGACATCCAGTGCGCTCCTGACCATCTTGGCTAATAGCCACTGCTGCACCTGTCCTCTATGAATTTCTGCAATTCTTTTTTGAACCCAGTTATACTTTTAGCCTATACAACATCCCACGGTAACAAGTTCCACCGGTTGACTGCGCCTTGTGTAAAGAAGCACTTCCTTATGTTTATTTTCAACACACTGCCTACTGATTTCACTGGGTGATCTCTGGTTCTTGTTTTATATCAAGAGGGACATAAGGCTTCCTTGTTCACTGTAGCCACAACATTGATGATTGTATTTTATCATAGCCCCCTCAGTCACTTGTGTTCCACTCTGAACTGTTCTTTTTAATCTTTCTGCATACAAAAACTGTTCCACATTCCAAATCATTGTATTTTCTGTCTTATCTGTACTATCTATTCCTTTCCTAATTCAACCGAGTGGAGGGGGGAGGAGGAGGAGACAAGCACAGTTTGTACGAGCACAGGGAGTAATCATAAAATGTATCTTAACTGATTCCTGAGTTAGTGGTTTTCACTGCAAGAAGCTGGCTGTGCTAGAGCTGCAGGCCCCACCCTTTCAGCACATCACACTCGACTGACCTATGGACTATTACATTTGTATGAATATCCTATCTCTGTGTGTAAGTCACATGAAACAATGACATACAGTGTACACATGCAACACTAGCAAAGGGGTGGGGGCAAGGGGTGGGGAACACGCTGGCCAACAAAGTCAGTCTTTTCCTGTCACGAGTTGAGAGAAAAATGGTTTCCCAAAGCAGGGAGGAGTAGAAGGGAGAGAGAGAGAGAAGGGGGAACGCCCAGAATACATTAGCTGCATTCTGTCCATCAAGCACAAATTCTCTTGTGATTACTACCATTTTATTAAAAGGAGCTGAGAAACTAGGCAAAGGGTTTTCATACCCCCCTCCTCACCAGCTACATTTGTGTTCTTTTCAGCCTTCAAATGCTATCTTTTTGTTTTCATACCATCCAAACAGCTAGTCTAGAACCTTTGAAGGCACTATATTAAGGAGAGCCGGAGGTGGGCAGGAGAGGGTGGAAGTTAGAAGGAGAAAACCTATTAATATGTATTTATTATAAAATGACTGAGCACAATTTGCCGCAAGTTACAAATGACTCCTAATTATTGAAGAGCTCAAAGGATTCAGCTTTGCTAACTTTAAATAGAAAATCAGAGAAGGTCTCCAACTGAAAATGGGAAAAGTAGCTCAGATCCACATCCTTTGCAACACCAGACATATGCATAAAAATGTTGACTTCAAAAGGAACAAATGCAAGGTTATCCTTGAAACGGATAGTACAATTTAGTAACCTATTCAAAAAAGCTTTTGAGTACAGACATTTTAGCAAAGAAGGGAGATTTTCCTTTTAAATACTGAGAAGAGCCAGTGTCTGATGAGATAGAATTCATTTCACCATATGAAAAGAAGGTTATTGGTAATCTTGGCTCTTTACCAGCAGAAAGCAAAACCACAAACTTGAACACATTCAGTTTCTATGTTTCTTTATACACCGACTAGTGATACAAAAGAGGATTTTTTAAAAAATGAAAGTGCATTATAAATTGCACTGTTTAACAGTACAGCTAGATCACTGACCATCTATGTGTATGATATGGAATTTCACTTCCTAAAATATTTTTCACAAATTACAAAAAAAGCAGTTACCATATTTCACATATTACTTGACAATGTTTTGCTTTAGAAGACAACGACTAGAGAAAAAGCATCACGAAGAAAGAAGAGTCCATCTGTGCTATGTCAATATTAAGTGAAAATTATGACATCTCGTTAAAGGAGACATCCACTTTTGTCTTGTGACCCTAACTTAGTCTTGTGGCCACTGTGCTCTTGGATGAGGAGCAAGGTTCTATTGCTCTGCATGTATTCAAAGACAACAACTGATTCAACAAAATGAAAAACTAGTTTTGACACAGACCAATGGTAGAATGACAGTTGCTTACTTTAATAGTGGAGACCAACTGTTTTCCAATTAACTGCAGTAAATAGCTTGTTTTGTGCCTCAGCCAGATACATTTTGATTAATCAGTAACATCAAAAAGCAAATGTGTTAATTATATATGTAAAAAACCTGAGGGCAACAGAGTCTGGTTTTGAGTGAGCAAGGTTTTCCTTAACTTTCTGCAGTGTGGAAGACATGAGGCCAAATCCAAATGCCTCATCCTAATCTCTTATTGTGAAGTGGTGCACACACTTAATCCAAGCAAGATCATTCTTGGGGCCAAATGGGGGGATCCAACCAAGCTACTTGTGGCACAGACCTTAGAAGGGAAAGGAAGTTGGAGGTATGATACCTTTTCACTCCCCTGACCCTGGGAACTTCTGTAGGATGGTTTGGTCACAGTCTCAGTCTGAACAATGTCAGGGCTGTGCTATCTTACATCAGCTGGAAACAACCTGGGTGCCACGCTGGCAGCCTAGAGTAGCCTGCACTTACCTTCAACATGCTTCCTGCACTTGGGTATAGGGCAATAATAGTGATGCAGAACCTGGAAGCATGTGATATATAACCAGGGATTCTGTTGCTGGCTGTTTAAGTCAGCTTCCAGCCTTTTAGTACAACAAGGGTAGCATGAAGCATAGAACAAGGCTGAAGATCTGGCCCTGAGGCTTTCATGTCTGCCATCAGACAGGGTCTGGAGTTGTACTATAACTCCGCTTTGCCCTTGAGAGCCGGGAATGAAAATACCCCATGCCATTCCACAGCAACACCCCCATTCCACCTAAACACATAAAGAATGGAATAGAAAAGAAAGAATAACAAGCTACAAAGAAGGAAACTCTCCATCCAGCTTTTTAGCAATGTACCAACATATTCTTCCATTTCATGAGGCAAAAATATTTAAAAAACTCTTTTAAAAGGGGGTTTGAAGCTGCAATCTTCATCCAGAAACCAATGCAACCTTTAAGCAGGAAGCTGCCTGTGAACCAAATGACTACCTCTAGAGCAGGAGATACACTGTGAAAATATTCAGAGGCAATAGGTAGTTTATATTAGAAAAAGGAATTTATTAACAGACAGTAGTGTAAAGCCTGAAGTTGCCTCTTTATACTGGTTTTCTGTATAAACTATATATATTTGCTTTTTTTTTTAAATAAATAACCAATTCATCCTTAACACTCTGATTATTTTATTAAATAAAAACTTTGTTTCTGTTTACCCTTGACAGGTTGCTGGGGTGTAAACAGCACGGAATGTCTCCCCTAAAGTGAACTGATAACTGGTGGGGTACTTTCAAGCCTTCAGGGTTGCCAAACCAGAGGGTTAAAAAAAAAATAGTGTCTGGTTGTTTACTCAGGAAGAACAGCTCTGGGGAGACCCAAGAATGGAAAAGTATCACTCTGTAAAGAGTAACCAGGCTGACAGAAACCAAGGTGAGACCTTTCTGCTTATGAGCTGGTTATTGGTGTCAGGGCTTTGAGCCACAGCAGCAGCGACCTAAGGCACCCAGAGTTGCAGGACAGGTTGGTGACAGAACCCCTGATTGCTCTGGGTAATTCCCAAAACATCACAATGTGGCCGACGACTGGTTTAATAAGTCCTAGTCTACAAAGTACTCTCCAAATTGAAGTTCTGATATAAAAACACATCCATAGAATGTAATACATGTGCTTATCTTCAGAAAACACACTTGCATTTGCTCTAAATGTAGCTAATCTCCCTAAGTATTTCCCTTCTTCACTATTCTGTGAATGTTACTAAAATTACTGGCTTTGGACTGCTGACCTCACTTCATAGCACTGCAGTTCTGTTTGCTGCCTGGGCCCTACAGCTTCTTGAATGCCTTGTTTCTTGATGCTCATGGCCTCATTCTCCTCTACTTTGCACCTTTTATAGTCAAGGGCTGTGATGTGGGAGTAAAATCAGAACAGCAGCATTTTACACTCACCCTGCCATCCCTCTACCCCAGCTGTCAGCAACACTTCTGAGGCGGAGTGCCAAAATTTGACTTTTTGACCTCTATGTAGAGCCCAAGTGCCAGTAACGAAGGGTCCTGTGGCACCTTATAGACTAACAGAAAAGTTCTGAGCATGAGCTTTCGTGAGCACAGACTCACTTCATCAGATGTGAGTCTGTGCTCACGAAAGCTCATGCTCAAAACTTTTCTGTTAGTCTATAAGGTGACACGGGACCCTTCGTTGCTGTTACAGATCCAGACTAACATGGCTACCCCTCCAATACTTGACACCATGCAAGTGCCAGTGTTACTTTTTGAAGTCATTAATAGTCCTACTTACAATATCTTCATTAATAAATAAATACATATGCAGAGATTTACCATTTAGGGGCTGGTTGGTAGCATTAGCTTGTCCTTTGTTAATCCACAGACTTTGAGCAAGCTCCCGCCTTCATGGGGGGAGAAGAGGCGGGGCTGAGCTCCCACCTTGTCCGCCAATAAAAATCGTCTCACGTGCCATTCTTGGCACCGATGCCAGAGGTTGCTGACCCCTGCTCTACATAGATGCAAGTGACTACACAAGAAGTAAGTCACTTGTGAATAAGACCTATGTGATCAGTTCCAAGTTCTGTGCAGCTAGGCTCCTCATGAGGCTTCGACCGCTGTCACCTATACGGTAAGATTGCCACACTGCTTTTGTTTCCCCCATGTTCCAAAGAGTTCTTGTTATTTACTCCATTACTCTTTCTTACAAAAGAAATCAATGATGCAGGACACCACACGTAACAGATCAGAGAGTAAATCTGCTAAAGAGATCCAATCACCAAGTCTCAAATGGCCAGTACTTTGAAAAAATAAAATTAAGGCAGGGAAAAAAAGCTTACTTAGCTGCTTGATGAGCAGTAAGTATGTCACCTTTAAAGGATAATGATTTAATGAGCCCATCTAAACACTGAAGAAGCACTAATGAACAAATCTAATCTTTTGAGACCAATCATTACATTAGAAGTAGGTTGTCAGCATTTCAGCCTATATATGTCTACTGTCAAGCTCCCTTTATTGTCACACACAACATTTGCAACAAACCATCCCCTAAATGTTTCTTTCAATACTCTCTCACTGAAATAGTTTCATGAGAAGAATCTAATTTTAATTTCTTTCCTGAGAGGAGGGCAGATCATAAAGTGTAATTCCCATGTACTTTAGTGGAACAGTACAGGACACAATAAAAATACACTAACAATTTCTGAACTGCCCCAGTTTCATTCTATTGTATGTTAGCAAGGTTTCTGAAGATGATGTGGGTTTCAGTGTAGCTAGAATCGTGTAACATCTGTTTGGGATGCAGCCACAAAAGACTTCCTCCCCATAGTCTGTCTGTTCTACACTATTAGATTACAGAAATTAGAAACAGAAACAACCTACTAGATCTGTGAAGTGCACTTCCTACAAAATAAGGATAGAGTATTCTGATGTGGATTACAGTGGAGACTCTTACTTACAAACCCTTGTTGAAGTTTTATTGTTTGTCAGACGGGTAAAACTCTACCCACATTGCTGATTCACACCATATCATCAAAGTGCAGTACACAGGAAACGCTACAGGAAGACCACAAAAGAGGAAGAGAGTGTCCAAAGATGGACAAGCAGAAGACGCCCAATGACATACCACTCAAGAGTATATATCCTGGTGGAATCAGAAAATAAAAATTACATAGCAAGCAACTTACTGCTTCATTAGATGGTTATTTGCCCTTTCTAAATTTGCATCTTTAAATAGAGAGAGAAGGAAACAATTTTTATTTATTCAATTTTGCAAGAGAGAGTTGTTGTTTAAAATATTATGAAATATTGCATTTGACTGTATCCTGCCAAGGCAAGGCCAGACGTGCAATATCATAGTTCATCACACAAGCAGGACATAAGCTAAGTGGCTGTCATCTGCTGCTGCACTGCTATGCCTTTCACAGCTGAGCACAGTTTTATTTGTACGTGTTTATTGCTAAAAACAGGGCTTTTTTTTTTTTTTTTTGCACCAGTACTGAGTACCAGTACTCTGGCAGCCCCACCCCAGGGACTGGAGTGGGGGAGGAAGCTGGGGATCTGGCTGAGTACCAGCTCCTCTTTTCTTACAAGAAAAGCACTGGATAAATGGAAGGGGATTATTTTTATGAGACCTTTTAGAATCAAATACAAGGGCGTAGGATTTTTTTTTTGTTTTGTTTTCTTATCTTTGTATTCCAAATTAATGCCATTAGAATCAGTGACAGGTGAAGATCAAAAAGCGCAGGGGCTGAATTTGGATAAGAGTTCCAAAAAGTTGAGATTCTTCTCTGAACACTACAGGATTCTGTTCATCTGTGGTCGGCAAGTCTTACCCCGTGAAGTGTAACAACTGGCCCATATGCTAGCATTCTTCTCACCCGATGTGCTCCCTGTGAACCTCCTTTATAGACTTCCTGATGCAATCCCAGTACACACACTGGGCTTGTCTACTCTTGCCCCCAACTTGGTAGGGGGCATAGTAATCGGAGCGATGGGAGATTACTAATGAAGTGCTGCAGTGAATACTCAGCATTTCATAAGGCTAATTCTCCCCTGCGGCAACTTCAAAGCTTCAAACTTCGAAGTGCTGGCATGCGTGTAGCCACGGACACTTTGAAGTGCCCATGCTGCTTCGAAGTCCCTTTACTCTTCAAAATTTTCACTGCAGTGCTTCATTAGTAATCTCCTGTCGCCCTGATTAACATGCCCCCTTCGATGTTGAGGGCAAGTGTAGACCCAAACACCATGTATTTCCCTGGGACCCCTTATATGCCCTGGGACACCTTTCTAAATCCACCACTCTCTAGTCTGGAAACATCCCTCATCAGGGCAGGAAGGCGCAGCCTGCATCCTCTGGCAGCCCTCGGTGGGGCAGGCTGGAGTGGAGACCATGTCCCCACAGCAAGCCATGTGGGAGGGCAGGTGCACAGGACTGGGGCTGGTGTCCACTGGCAGCCCTGCAGGCCCGGGGCTGGAGCTGAAGCTGGCTTTTCCCCACAGCCATGGGGTCCAGGGCCAGCTTCTCCTGGCAGCCCCAGGGCAGAAAGTAGGGGAGCAGCCCAATGGCAGGAGGAGGGGTGGAGGCTTGAGGACTGTGGCAGGGTATCTTCCCTTGTCCAGCAGATTCTCCTGTCTGAGAGTGGTCAGGCCCCAACCACGCTGGACAAGGGAGGTGGAACCTGTAACTTTTACTGCAGAAGTCTCCCTCACAGTCTTGTTCATTTACATATTTGTGTAGAGGTACTCCCACCTACCTGCCTCAAAGGAGGGTTGAGCAAACTTTTTACATCAGGCCCCACTTTTTGTCCCTGCAATAAGCAGGGCCTCCCCACAACCTGTCTAATGTAATCCACACTGACGGAAATTTCAGTTATGTTTGTATGAGGAAAATAGCCTTTTGGCACATGTAAGAAAATACGCCTGTAGAAAGGAAAAACTTTATTAATCGGTATATAAATGTGAATACACATACCTAAAAACATTAAAATATTTCAACATTTTTAATGAGATGGATGAACCTGAAACCCAGCAGCTGATTGTGCTGCATCCCTTATGAAATTACATTCCCCGCATCTTTGTGCCATCCTGCCTTAAACTCTTCCCCCTCTAAGTACTTTTGCACGCTCATAGAAATCTCCCATACACTGACACAATACCTTGTTACCACTCCCCACATTACGATCACAATGTTTCCCTTTTGTCATTGCCCATGAATTCCCCAAATACCAGGTAATGCCCCAGAAACACCTCGCCTTAACTGATTCTTGTAGTAACATCACAATCCAATGTTTGTGGCGTGCCAATTTATCACCATGGAATCAACTGACTCCTCAACAAGGGAAACACACCAGGATGATGTCTGAAAGCTTCTTATTAACCAACACAACTGGTCACAAATAAATAATTGATCTTAAAAGTTTTCCATTCCAAAATGATTTCTGGTCATTGCATTTTTCCAGAAATACTTTTCTTGACTTTTTTTTTTTTTAATTAAATATTATGAACACATTTATTTGGCCATTGAATACACTAGAAAAGCATATCCAGGGTTTTTGTACTTTATTTTTTCTTTTGAAAGAAGCTTTTCCTTTTGCTATTTGTAACTTTCAAAGGTTGAGGCAGTTTGGAAAAGCCATAAAGTGGCAAAAAGAAAAATGGCAGACAAAGAAGGGGGGGAAACCACACTCCTCAAGACCCTGGAAAATTCCATAATTTCCAATTGCAAAAACCATAAGCTTATTTGCAAAAGCTTCCAGTTTTGAAAAAAATGCCTTTTGTGTCTACAAAAATCTGAATGAAATGTTTTGACCAGATCTACAAACTAAAAAGCTACAAAAAACATTAACAGTGAAATCAGGAAATACAGAGAGATGACATAATAGGCTTTAAAAAGAAAACCACTTGTCTGAACATGACTGTGGTTTTATTATGCTAAAAGTTTCCCCCATCCTTGTTTGGGGTTTTTAAATCATTATTATTTATTTTTCTTATTACTGCACGTGCCTTTCAGAACGCAAGCAAGCAAACTAGCTTTTCAGAAGGCTGACAAAGTGGATGCTTCTGGCTTCATATTTCACCATTAAATGACAGATTAAAACAGGTCTGGATGGATTAAAAACAGCCTTGGTTTGAATACAGACATTTATATCAAATAACACGGAATAACCCTCTCATTAGCATAATGAGTAACAGGGAGAATACTGCCAGGCCCTTGAGCAGATTTTTTTTAAACATCTCTAGAAAGGTAGATTGACACTTCCTTAACATGTAAAGTAAATTCAATGATACTTCCATACTAATGTATACTTGTCAGAGCATTTATTAAAATGCCAGCACAAGCCCAGCTTCTGTACAATTATAAATTGTTGATTCTGTCTGAGAGATTACTAAATGAACTCTGCCAGCATAAAAGCTATTAAATGTCTATTTAGTATTCAGCAGACTTCTGCTCAAATGATCCTTGAAGGAGCCCTGCATAATTGATGCAACCATACTTCTCCCGCTGCAGGCACCTAGCTAAGTAGAACAAGCTGTGTATGATAAAGTGAACCACAGGACCACCTCAGAACAGTGGCAGGTGAACAAACCCACACAAGATAAGCATAAAAGCAAAACATACTTTAAACTTTACTCTCAACCTCTTTTTTTATTAAATGAGTTGCCACGGTGACCTTTTTTTTTTTTTTAACCCCCAGCCCCCGACGACTTTACAAATGGCAGAGCTAACGAACATAAGTCTTCCACTAGAGCACTGTCCTTCCAAGGTCACGGTGGCACCATCTCTCAGAGAAACACAGTGAAATGTTTTTCAAAAAGGAATAAACCCAACGAAGAGAACAAAACACAAAAGCCACTGAAGCCTATTCAGATCCCAAAGGATATACCTTATTTGCTTCTATACAATGATGCACACCAAACATCAAAAGTACTCATAATACAGTGTGGCTGGTATCAGAGGGATAATGCCAGTGTAGGGTGATCCTTTCATGGTGTCAGTTGCTATACTACCTCTCAACTCCTGATGCTGGAATGTGAGCCATGTATGGAAGCTTGGGGGAATGCAAACGTGGCTAAGGTCTTCCTAATCCTCACACATATGTCCTAGAACCACAGCTAAAGCAAAATGTGAAGCTGTTCATGAATCTAAGAGTCTTCGAGCTTGGGACCCAGTCTGGTAAAGTTAGAAACTCTGAACAGGGACAAAGACTATAGATCTTACAGTAAAGAATCAAGATCACTAAGTGCACAGAGCCATCACTCAATACATCCTAAATATACACACAAAATTAAAGCCTGATAAAGTAACCTCCATATCTTTTTATTTTTAAAAAAGAGTCTCAGTTCCTCAGAGTTAAATCGTTTTTCTCAATCAAAGTAGAATTGGATAGCAAGAGGAAGTTCTCATCTCCGAGCACCATTACAACTTTTACCCCGTAGGTACTGAATAGAAAAAGGGGCAACAAAAATCTTCGAACAAATGCTGCAGAGTTCTTAACATAGTCCAGCAAATCTTGTTCTAATTTATCACTAAAGCGAGTCCTGTATGGTAGTAGAAAAAAGAACTCTAAAAGGGCTACCAAACTTGCACGATAGTTATATAGACCAAGATGCAATGTCTTTGAAACCTTTTTTGGAACAATCTAATTTCAAGAAAATATTCACAGAATCATGGAACACTAGGACTGGAAGGGATCTCGAGAGGCCATCAAGTCCAGCCCCCTGCCCCAATGGCGGGACCAAGTACTATCTAAACCATCCCTGACAGATGTCTATCTAACCTGTTCTTAAATATCTCCAGCGATTCATTTGGATCCAAGTTATTTTCAAAATTATCAGCTGAACAATTAGAACTCAAATAGTGTAGTGTTAATTGATAAAATAATTGGGTTGCATTATTGCTAACCAACATAGCCATTTGGGGCAAATACAGCAATACTTTCCACAAAACAATATTTCAGTATCAGATGTAGTATACAAAACCTAATTTGTTCTTAAAAAACACTACGCCCTTATTGGACATAATAGTCTGCTTATCCTTCCCATTTTGTCCACCTCTGTGTCAGAAAGAAAGCTGGCATAAAAGTGTGATTATGCGAGCAAACATATATACTGATTATTTGAAATAGAATTATATGCCACACACTTTTAGAAATGAGACTTGCAGAAGAGCAGAGGTACAGAGGAAACTAAAAATTTTGGAATTATGATTTCTCAAATCAGGACAAATCATATGAAATGTACAGAGATCCTCCAGCAAGCACTACCACCGCTTCCTTTCCACACTAGCAAATGAAATAAAATATGGCACAGGAAAGATAGAAAACAGGCATCACTCTCCTGCCAGCTGCATCCTTACGTACATACTAATTTCCTCTTGCCTAAATTTAATCCTTTTATTTATAAATTATAATTTTTAAAGTGAACAAGAGATTACTTTTAAATGCTAAATAAAAAAGGAAGAGGAAAACATTTTATTGCCTAACAAAGTGAGTTGCTAACATTGAGCATTTAGAATATGACTAAGATTTCTTTCTGCGATACTATATTATGGCATACATATTTTGTAATTAAGACCCTAATTCCATCCACACTTATAAATATGCATAACTTTAAGAACAAAAATACACTTAGGGGGTCTACTTGAATGCTCAGCACGCACATAAGTCTTTCAAGAATTTAGGCTTAGAAAGGTCTCTGTTTTAGTAGCTGGAACTTCACCAAGAAGGGGATTTTTTTGTTGGTTTGTTTGTAGGCATGCTTGTAATAAAACCAAATATTCTTCTGATGCTCAACCTGGTGGCTGCTTACAATGTGCAAATTAGCGGTGTGTTAGCCAAGGAAGTGTTAAAACACATACGTTCGTATATTCATCTTATGGAAGGTTCCTTTTTATTAATTTCTAAGCTGAGAAACAGAAACATGCTGCAGTATGCATAATGAGACTCTGTTAGAATTATACTCAATTGCTATACCACAGAGGCAAGCCCCGTTGTTTGTGTATGACATTAAAAATATACAATATGCGCAGATGACTGTACATATTATGCAAAACCTGACCACGGTTTTGAAAAGGGAGTAAGATTGTTCCCCAAAAGGAGTATCAAAGAAAGGCCAAAATTTAGTCGCTATTACTGTGTTCATTGCTTTCCTTAACAAAAAAAAAAAAAAAAAAAGGGAAGAAGTAGTCCTTCAAAAACAAGATTTTCGAAAGACACATCTACACTGCTTTTCTTCTTTTGCAAGAATATGCAAATGAGGTGTCAGATATGGAAATCTGCACCTCATTTGCATTTTCGATTTCCCTCATGTGCACACCTCTTTTGAAAGACGAATGCTAGTGTAGACGTAGCTAGTGGGACAAAGAATGGAAGAAAGAAGGAAGCTGTGAGTGGAATCAAGCATAGGCAGAGGGAAAGCAATGTGAAAAGAGGAGGTAGGGGTATATCTACACTTACTGGGAGACCAACCTGGTCAGGATCAATCTTCCCGGGTTCGATTTCACATGCCTAGTGGGGGCATGCGAATTCCTGCTATCAGGGCTTGACAGTCAATCCTGTACTCTTCATTCTCTCAGTGAGGATGGCCAGATAAGTCAATCAGAGATACATCAATTCTCCAGCTACACAATTGTGGTAGCTGGAATTGTATATCTAGGATCGACCTTAAGATCTATTGTAGACATGCCCTAGGAGTGCAGTGTGGTGACAGTGAAGACTGGCAGCAAATAGAGTATGAAATGAAGGAGGACACAGGTGTGGTAAGAACTAATTAACTAGTCAATGAACAAGCATAAAGTCAAGGGTCCATGTTGTGAGGAGGAGGTTTCTAATAATATCAGGGTGCTGCTGTGGAGTGTGTTAGCCCTTAGCATGGATTCCTTTCCTTCTGCTGGAGAAGCAAGTGTCCCAGAGGATTGTGGTTTTTTGTTTATTTGTTTTAAAATAAGATACCCTAAAGTTCCTCTAACTGTTGGCTCCCAGGAGGAAAGACGGGCTAAGAGATTACAGAGAGCCAACATTCACCATACAGCACAGAGTGACTCCTGTGAACCTGTCATGGATACATTTCATGGTTCCTTGTCTGCACCGACGCTGTTAGGCATGATGCTAATTTAAATCTTGTTCTCTATCTTTCATAGTGGCTTACTCCTGAAAAAAAAAAATCTATTCCTTTCCAGTAAATTGCATCTAGAGGTGAACAAGAGTGTAATGCTACTTCATTATCTTTGCTTGTAAAATATTTCTTTATTGGACACTTTTCTTCATGTGTGTGTCTTGAGGTAGATTTCTGAGAGTACTAAGGAAATGGCTGAGTATTAATCAAGGCTCATAATATACAGCCTTCTTTTCTATATCCTACTTGGAAGACCCTTTCTCAATCTCTCAGGTTTTTGACTCAGGAGATCATAATGCAGATGGCACAGTGTGGGTCTCTCCATCCACTATGATATGAACTTTTCATGTTAATAGGCTGTTTTTGACTACGTCACTTAACTATCACTGGAATCTCAGGTTTCTAAAAGTAGTCTCCCGAATGCTTCTCTGTCTGGGCAGTTGCTATACATTATTGAACATACCAAAACTTTATTCTTCTTGCCTATCACATGACCTGACTGAGCCTGCCCCCCCCGCCCCCCCGCAGTGGCTTTTGTTTGAGGCGGTTGGGATTCAACAGTGTCCAAAGTTACCTGCTTAACAGGCGAACTGATCTCATTTGGCATCCATGGCTACTGCGGATCTTTTAAAACTGTATTTTTCTTAATTTATTCCAAAAAGACTGTGGCAAGAGTTGTCTGGCTCTCAGGAAGCAATGAGACAGCAGGATGCATGACGGCTTAAGGCGAATGCCGCAGTGTCAGACTGTGGCCATAGAATATTGACATTTCACAAGTTTGCCTTGTCCATGTGATATTTGATTTTGAAACACACCGAGATGGTAGACATATAGACTGCCCTTTGTAATTGTTTCTCAGGGCACGACCTTGGATAAATGAACACAGAGATTTCTGAAACCTACAGAAGAAGCTAGCAACAAATACAAGCTCCTTACTTAGCTAGCAAGGTCTGCTCCCATTTTGTCTTTTCATCCTCTTGGAATCGACCATTTTTTGCAGTCTGTTACTAAAACTGGACGCTTCATTATGACAGTCTGGCAAGTCATGTTCATGCAGCCTTGTTATCAGCAGATTCTGTCTGCACCAGCCACCAACAGTGTATTTGTTAGGGAGGGATAGCAAATTGTCTTTTAGGAACTGTATACCTCCAGCATAGTGTAGTGACTTGAGCCTTCTGTTTTGTAAGGGTTGCTTTGTTTTGTAGGGTTTGCCATGTAAATGCTTCCATAATTGTGGGAGAGAAAAATCAAAGAAAAAAAAAAAAGCCATACTGATCTACTTACTCCCACCCCGTCCCTCTACCGCTAGCTACATGCAGTAAATAAACAGTAAATATGCTGCAGAAATGTCTCTAAAGCAACTGCTTCCACTCCATTATTATGACCACAAACTCTGAGAAAAAGTTAAAGGTGAGAATAATGGTTAATAATGCTATGCTGAACTTTGTAGCTCACTGCACTATTGACAGGAGCCTAGACAAACAGGGCCCATTTTTTGAGAGAAAGGCCTACATGGCAAATGAACATGAATGGCCTTAGTTGCATACGCAGTTATTACTGTTGTAGCACGTCTCACACTGGGGATTTTCAAACACATGTTGCTATTTAGAATCCTGATGAGTCATGTATGCACGCAAACCCTATTTCTGTATGTAATCCTATGCATTTTTGCATGCGAGACTAAGGCTTATCTTTCGTTTATAAAATAAGCTTAACTGTACAGACATCTTGACTTGCTATAACATTTTAAAAACCTCCACAATTACTTCAACTTTTAATTTCAAGGCATAAAATGGAAAACAGTAAGTCTTTTTCATAACTAAACTAAAAGCCGACCCTCAAGTCACCACTACCCATGTCATGCAACATCCTGAATGAAGAAATGAGGCTCACCCAATACCGTAAACCTCAAAAGCACTCTACTTCTGTCAGATTAGCAGGGGAAAAGGATTCTGGTGTTAAATTCTTGCATGATGGAATCTCCTACCACAAGCTGTCAGACATTTCATTCTAGAGACCTGGCCTGAGGCCCCAGCTGACTTCCACTATCATGACAATGAGTCTTACAAACACCCAACACTCTTGCAGTATAGGGCTGTACAATCTAGAATCAACATTTTAACTGCATTAAGTGAACAGGAAGTCTACGCAGTTCCTGAAGAAAGGACCTAATATGCATTCTATGGCTAACACTGCTTAATATATAGGCAGTCATAGTCTATGTTAATTGCCTTTTCTAAGTGACCCACATAGAATATATTACTAGTATCCAGTCTAGAAGCCACAGAAGCCCAGATTATCCTAACATGGTCCTAACTGCCTATTTGGGTGGACATTGCCAGGAAATGACCACAAGCTTTTCACCCCTGCTGGCCTCACCTGAGACTGAAGGAACAGTCAAAGTCAACAACATCCCCAGATTTTGAGTCTCCTAACAAAACATGAAGAAACCCCTGAGACGGAAAATACCCCTGGCTCTGCCCTCTACTTCTAAGCCACAGTCTCTAGTATTTAACAGAAAAAGGCCATTCTATTCTCACATCTTTAAGCCCCACCAGCATTGCTGTGAATTAGAGTTTTCAAAACAGAGGGGGCAAAACAAGTGGTGAGCTAAAAATAAGCTGTTACTCAAACTTCAAGAAATTCTCCAGAGATAGGATTTCCTGATATGAGATTCAAGTTAATAGGAAGTGCCCTTCCTGTGTTTTTTAGGATGCAAGGGTAATGGGCTTGTTTTCAGAAGATTTACAGAGGCATGTGAGCTGAGTTCATTGTTTAAAGTGACCTTGATCTACCAAAATTACGTTTTGTAGATCTTGCCCCTCAATAACTGGGCATGGATTTTGAAACAACTGTAGTGCCACTCACAGTTGCATATGCAGGGAATCCTTAAGAAAACTGCATGCACGCCTTACAAATTTAGAATCAGATTCATACATTCTTACTGATTACTGCCTTACTTCACACATAACCCTATCAAAAATCAAGGGATCCACTTAGAAATATTCAGGGAGAGTAATGGTATCAGAATCTGGCCCTTAAAAGGTACTTAGATTTTATACAAGAGTAAGCAAAATAATCATTAAATGAACCATCTCTTTCATTAAACTCACCAGATATACCATATTTAGGCATTTAGAACTCATACAAGAAAACAACTAGTTTAGGCAGAGATTCTGATTTACCATAACACTATTTCCAAATTCTGATTAAATACAGTTTGATCTTTCCTATGCTGGCAAGCCACACTACATCTAAATTTACAGCCTGACCTATTTAAAAACATGTTTTATATTAGCCCCGCAAATCTGATTTAAGTACATTATGGAATAACAGCAATACGAAATATATAATGTTGTATAATATATTCATAGTCAATCCCAAGGCTGTTTAGTCTTTTCAAGAAAAATACATACTGCATGGAATAGTCTGACATTTTAAAAGTTGAGAGTAAAAACTCAACATAACTCACAACTCTGTCTACTTAAAAACATGTAGAGAATGGCCTGACACGTAGCATCTAAATCTCAAAAGCAAACTATGCTTTTTCCTTTCAGTTCCTTAAATCTTGCCTCCTATTACTTGGTATAGATTTTCAAAGACTGCTTCTGGAATTATTTTATATTCAAATATATCCAAAATATACCAAATAGATTTTGAAAGTAAGATTTGCTTAACTTCCCAAAGCCCAACCCCAGGCTCGACAGAACTCTTCCGTCAGTCCAGCATCACAGCATAATGCTTGTTGGGGCCTTACATCAGAGCTAGAACCAGCTGGCATGACTTCAGAGGACACAGAAAAAACAAAGTTACTTTTTAGATAGTGACAGGCTCAGTATCTCTTATGCTTAAGTCAGTGATATTTTAGACGCTGTACCTTTAGTTCATCTTTGATAATTACACCTTTTATACTTCAACACAACAGGAGTCTACCTTAACACCAGTTGTTAAACCCTGTTGTTTCCGGTTAATGGAGGTTTAGGTCAATGGATTCCCTTGCTCTTTGATGTTTTGGGTACTTAAACAACAAATATTGCAGTAAAAGACTATTTGAATGACTGGCAAGAGTTTAATCATGCTTTAGAAAGTGAGATTAAATAAACAGAGTAACAGACTTCACAAGAGCCAGAGTGAGAAGAGTGTACACTTCAGAGAAAAAATAATCTAACCATTAGAATTATATCTAGCCACAACTGGAAGAAAGAAACTCTCTCTGAAAGGTGAGTTTGATAATAAAAGCTCTACAAGATTTTGACTATTACAAATGGTTTCTTTGGATTCGTTCCTACAGCAGCAAAACACTAAGGTTCTTCAACATTCCCAGCAGCTACAAAGAGATGCTATTAGATAAAAAACACTCGGTTTTTTTTTTTTTTAAGAAAAAAAAAAGCTGAAATCTGTACTTATGCATCAAAAAGTTATATTTTTTCATTCAAATACTTTAAACATCTATTCAAAGATAAGAAAATATCTCAATTTTATTTTCCTTATCGGACAAAAAATATCTTCTCTGCTCATATGTTGCTGGACCAGAGAATGCTGGTTTTGGGAGATGGAATCTGTATATACAGCATTGAAACTACATTTTAAAGCAACATATGCAAAATAATATGTAACGATTTAGCCCTAGTTACAGATAAAGCCCTATTTTACCAATCCACTCCTCCCTCACTATACGAGCACAATTGGTTCCCAACTGTCTACTTGTAGGCAGAGAATCCTAAGAGGGACACTAAATTCCTATTAAATTACTGTAAAAGTCTCTGATTAGTTCCTAGGGCTCCTAACCTGGGGAAGGAGTGGCAGCAGGTGGTGCTGCTTTTGAAAGCTAAATGAACCTTGGGGTGGGGAGAATTAAAGGCTGGGGGTAGTACAGGGCTGTGAGAGGGAGGGAGGATTAAAATCTGGTGGTGGGTTGAATCTGTGGGGGGGAGGGTTCAGGCTGCTGTGGTTTGGGGCTGCGGGGCTGGCGGTGGGTACAGGCGGCAGGGGTTAGGCTGCAGGGCTGTGGGGGTTGCAGGCAGGGTGGCCACCAGGCTGCGGGGCCATGGGGTTACAGGTGTCAGGGGCATCAGGCTGCTGGGGGTACAGGCAGCAGGGGGTCTGGCTGTGGGGCCAGCTGGAGAGTCAGGCTGCCACGGTTTGGGGCTGCATGCCATGGGGAGCGGGGAGATACAGGTGGCAGGGGGGTCTGGCTGCTGAGGCCTGGGGCCGCGGGGCCGGCAGGGTGTGTGTGTGTGTTTCAGGCTGCGGGGCAGGGCAGGTCTCGCGGGCAGTCAGACTATGGGGGGGCTTGGAGCCACGGGGGGCAGGGGGGTTAGGCTCGTATTAGCGGGGTAGTTCAGTTGTAGAATGAACTAAGGAAGGTACTTGTGTTTCTCGTTCAAGCGAGTATTTGTAAATAAAGTACTTGTTTAAAGAGGGATGAGTGTACTTTATATATTAATCAGGCAGATCCCCAGGTCTAGCTGAGCCATACCCTGCACACAATCAAGTGTGCAAGAACAGGAGGGAAGATGGATTTGAGCATCTTGGAGTATGACAATCAAACTCCAATCCTAACAATTCACCCAGCCAACCCCACAATGCTAGCTACCTATGTATATGCCTTGATAAAGGCAGCCTCTGTCCCCCTCTGTGCTGCTAGAGCAGTGCAAAAGAAAGAGAACTCGGAGTCAGGATGTGGTTCTACGCATCAACTTTTCATACATTCTGTTATCGGCTGGACTTTTTCCTCTAAACCTTGCGCAGAACATGACTTAATACCAGGAAGCAAGTGTCTGAATTCAAAATCCCTTCTGCACACCCTAGTAAATACAAAAGGAAAACATTCAGCTGCCTATTTGAACAGAAATCTCACCTTATTGTGTTCATACTTGTATGGTATTTTGAGAGTATCCATAGCTCTGATCATAGCTTGCATTGCTGTAAATATATTTTGATACACGAGTTTCGTGAAACCCCTTTTGTC
Organism: Carettochelys insculpta; assembly: GCF_033958435.1. Classification (NCBI taxonomy): domain Eukaryota; kingdom Metazoa; phylum Chordata; order Testudines; family Carettochelyidae; genus Carettochelys; species Carettochelys insculpta. The sequence goes on along the minus strand of NC_134141.1, from coordinate 21,070,393 downwards.
TTCATCAGAGTATCCTGAGCCATGGATGATTCTCATCTGTTTGATGAATGTGCTTTTGCCGCTTTCTCCTGTGCCTGCAAGACATTTAATAAGAACACATCGTTAAACCCAGTCACAGAATGTACATATGAAATTGTTGCACAATCCACGCAACTTATTCTGTACAAAGTTCAGCACTCTGCCAGGCACTCAGCCACTAATAAATAACAATCACTCTTAATTACAGGCAACACAAGCAAAGGCCCGTCCTACATCCAGAGAGTGAAGGCATCCAGTCACAACTAAAGTAGTATTTCATTAAAAGTTGCCTTTTTAGGACCAAAGTAAGTAAAAGAATTCCAAAATGTTACCAACTAAAACAAGTTACACCAAAGCCTCTAGAACATCAACTACTGGTCCTGTCTGGGCAAGAGGAATGAACAGAGTCATCAAGGAACTGGCTAAAACCAACTCAGACCAACCAGGGGTCCAGAGAGACAATGTTCCAATGACTCCCATGACTGACAATCTCAGTACAGAAGTGAAGCAGAGACTAGAAAGTATGAGATGAGGGATAAATTGGCTGTGGATGAAAGCTCTCTCCTTGGAACCTCACTGAGGAAGGAAATCAGAGAGAGAGAAAGCAGAAAGCCTGGAAACAGTTTCTTAGACTTTGGGCTGACCAGAAGTTTCTATATCCTTCATTTCTGTAAGGCATCCAATGCAGAGTTCCAACTGACTAATAAACCCTAACTTTCTGAAAATGCTAGCTGAGTGTCACTGTAAATGCTTGATGAGGTGCATTAATCCCCAAAAAGTGTATAGAAGTCTCTAACCAGGAGAGTACCACAGTTGGTGGCATTGAACATGCCTCAGAGTGAAGCAGGATGCTGAAGCCCTGAGATTCAGTCTCAGGGAGATGCCTAGGCCACATGGTCTACATTGAAGAAAGAGTGAGACCCCTTAACAGTTTGGCACATCAAAGGAATTTCTCCAAGAGCAGTTCAAAGCTGGAAGTGTATCACCCATCTCATGGATTTACGCCAAATCTACCAATCACCTTTTTTACTGTATTTGCAGTTATTGAAATTAGTACAAAATGGTTATCATTGGTAAACTGCACAGGACAGACAGGGTGATTTCAAACAAAATGACAAAGTGTTATGGCGATGGGTGGCAGTATAGATGGATACCTTCTCCACACAGGGGAAAAAAAAAGAATTAACAATTAGGGCTCTGCAAAACTTTAAATTTGACCCTACTTTGTTAACAAGTATTCATTCATTCACTAAAATATTAGCCAGAGCTAACAAGAACAAAACATTGTTCTAGCTGAATGTTCAAATGTATTTTGATTGGAGCATTTCAAGTCTGAGCAGTATTTTCCAGTAAATGTACCAGGGGATGTGTGACATGCCATTTTTGTTCCTCTGCGATTAAGCACATCACGCGAGTCAATAGCTGCTAGTTTACTTGTTGCCTTGTGGGGGTAGTATTTTAGAATGAAAAAAAAAACCAAAAAAAACCCAAATCTTTTTATCCTCCCCTTTCACTCTGGCAGATGTAGCCCAGGTAAGCATGTTAATATTCTTACTACTCCAACAGCTGAGAAACAAATAGTTTTATTATTTACACTTACTAATGCAGAGGGGAATCCATAAAGCTTTCTATACAAGTGCATCTTTTCAAATGCCCAGACTTTTCCATGTTGCACATTCCTGTGCTATCCAAGCACTTCACAAACATTAATTGAATTACTCTCACATTTCTCTGGGGCAGGGCATTATAAGCATCCCTACTTTACAGATGGGGAAACAAGGCCCAGGAGAAATTAAATGATTTCCCAAGATCACAAAGCAGACTTTGGTAGAACACTGGTGTTTTTCCACAAGGCCACAGCTCCTTATGCTGAGAAAAATAAAACAAATTTCACATAAAATTCTACTTCACATTAAACAGCAAATTCGATTTAACAGAATACCAGCCTCCATACAGGGGTGCTCAGAGCTCTTGAACCCAACTAGAAACCCGGTATATAATTGAAACCACTTCAAGCCAGAGGGTGCTATAGTACCCCCGCACCCATAGTTTCAACACCTATGCTCTCCCTTCTTCTAAAGGGGCACCTGGAGGTGTTGATATCATGCTACCAGACTCCTCCATTTCCACAGTGCTACTTTCACCTACTCTGCAGTCTGTTCCCCTTTATCTTCACTACTGGTGTCCTCATCCCTTCTCTTTTCTACATTTACTTTCATCTATTTCAATTTGTAGTAACACATTAAACCAAAACACTCTTACACAAGCAAAGTACAGATCAAACCTCTCTCGTTTGGCTTTCTCAGGACCTGACTGGTGCCCGATGAGAGAATTTACTGTATGATGGGAAATCAATATTTTATAGCACATTACCAACACTTCCACTGCACAGTAGGCTCTTAGAAGATATTTAGGGGTAAATTACAGCTAAACAGCAGCACAGAACACTGAAAACCAGGACTAGTGACTGGAAACAAACTTTATAGGACCATGGGAAACTTGGACAGACCCATGACAAGTGTTCATCCAGAACTAAAATCATGCTGCATTACAAATGCTGCCAGACAAAAGTGCCACATTAGAGAGGTTCAACCTATATTTTGAAAACAAAAAGTTTTAGCAAGTGGCACAACATCTAACTATCCCCACAGAGAACCATTAATTCCTTCTGAACAACCTCTGTGAGAACTGACAAGCCTTGCAGAGTACTACTATAGGTTGAACCTCTCTAGTCCAGCAACATCAAACTCAGCTTGGCTGGCCTAACGGGGAGCAATGTGCTTCAGCCTTTTCTCAGGAGACTCAATTACAGAAAGCCATATCCTCTTGAATCCTAATCTTTTCAGCCATCAGAGCGTGAGGTCCCATGGGAATTTATTTTGACCATACAACACTGTCTGTCTCAATCTGATGGAATAGTTCAATTAAACAAAATATTTTTTAAACCCCATATACATTTGAAAGCAGCTTTAGAACATTTTTTGAAGCGTCTTAGCAGTCTAACAAAAGTTAAATCTAAAAATGACAGTGCGTGGTGACAAAGTGCTCACACAGAGACAGCAATGGGGAATGAGGGGGTAATGAAGTGGATTACTAAAATGAAGTGTATGAGCAGTTTTTCTTTCCATAAATATCTAGTATTCATATAAACATGCAGATACAATTTCTAAACTTTTACTAGAAGACTTAACATAGTCTTTTCATTCCAAAAGTAGGCATTAAACAAAATACGTGCCACTAATAGGCCATATTTTATACATGATAAGATGATTAAGTACAATTTAAACACTTCTAGGAGTACAAGTACATACTTGATCCCAATTACCCTTCAATGCTAGACAGCCACCTCACACAGCACCCAATCTACTGCTGGCCCAAGAAAATCCAAACTCAAATTCAGATCACCCTAGATGGTATATAACACAAAAAGCTTTCTGGATTCTGGGGTAAAATCTGAAACCATGGCTGGCCCTAAGAATCATAGGAGCTTAAAGTGCATTCCTATTTCAGGAGCTTTTGTCTTCAAATGTACAACTTTTATTAATAGTTTTATATAAGATTGCTTTAAACGATGGCAAGATTAGATACCAAAGAAAAATGGCAGCTGATTTCCTGAGATTTTTTCCCTTTCTTTTGGCCCCTCTTTCCCACCTCCCTGCCAAAGGCAGAGTACAGCAGAAGTTGAGATTACACCATCCACATGAATTGGGAGAAAAGGTATTTAAAATGACACGTTTTTTAATTGCAACATCAAATTACTACTACTCACAAGTAGTCCCACTAAAGCCAATGAGATTATTAAGGCATTCAAACAAACACATGTGACTCTGAAGTATCAGAGCTTCAGTGACTCTCCCAGAGCAGCCAACATGCCAGGTGTTCTTTTCTCCGTTCCTCTATATGACAGTACTGTGCATTTATTTTGAAATTGAAGCAAAAGTATTTACACATAATTATTAGAAATTATTTAACCCAGAAACAGCAGCGACTGATTAAAAATAATTGATCTTTTTAAACATTTTTATGTGAACATGGGAAAAAATGTAATGAGAGACTACTAACAGGTTTTGCCTAAATACTTGAATGGAAGAAAGTAAAAATCACTCACTGGTGGAATCTTTTAAGGACACAAAAGACTTTCATCTTGTTTATGAATAAGATGACTACATGCACAAAAATTCCCAGTACATTCAGGGTAATATTGAACACAAACAGGATTCAAGAGTTCACATAGATGTTTCTAAGTAAAATATGTTAAGGTCTCTTTTATGTGGTTCAGCTGCATTGGCAGAAATAGCTCATCATCTTTATACAGAGTCCTAGAACCTGACTGCTGTCATAAATCACATACATTTAGGATGTTCCACAAATACAAACCACCAATTAAAGAAGGTGAAATATACCTCTGATAGATCTTGACTGAAAATTTTTGGAGCTGTGACCCTAACACCAATTCTTTTCCCATAGCTGTGTAAAACAGATATAACTCTATCAAAGTAAAATCAGTTCACATGAACAGATGACCAAGTCCATTGTCTTCTGTTTGTATAGCACCAAGTACACTAGTGGAGCTTCATATAAAATCAAATAGCCTAGTTTGCAAAGACACCAGCCTTTCTCATTAACGCATCTGGCACATATGGGCATTTCATCAGACAGAAAACCAGGAAACACCTTTTCCTTTGGCAGTTTTCTGTAACTAGTGTTGTCCTGATTCTACACAAACATCTTCATGAAATAGCACAGTTAATTTCTCTGAAGTCACTTTTCCTCCTTGTTACCCCCATCGTGCCCTTGGTCATGACTACCACTAACCATCCAACCCTCCAAAGAAGATGAGATTTTCAAATCCTTGGAAAGGACTGAATGTGCTGCATTAGCACCAATTTAATCCACAAGGAATGAAATTCATTACTGGGGGCAGGGGGCGAATTAGTTAAAAAAAAACATTGCAGATGTAATTATACCACAGATATTCCGAGGCAAAGGACATAGTGCATTGATCATTATGGAGCAAATATTCTATTTTTCTACCCCTTTTCTCTTGTCCTAAACTAACATGCATACCTTCACAGTATTAAAACTAGAACACACTACACTAATGAATACTATGCACTGCTACAAAGTAGCTTACATAGAAGCTACAATGAAAATAGTTTGCTATATTAAGGAAGATTTAATAAACAAGATCAAGTTTAAGAGTAAACTGGACAAACTAAAAGTAAAAGACAGTTATCTGTTCTGTAACTGGTGTTCTTCAAGATGTGTTGCTCACGTCCATTCCAATTTGGGTGTGCGCCAAGTGCGTGCCCAGTTGCCAGAAGCTTTTTGCCCTAGCTGGTAGCCCTAAGGTCAGTGTGGTGCCCCCTGGAGTGACGCCCGTATGGCTGCCCATATATGCACTGCCCAACCTGCCCCTCCCGCTCAGTTCCTTCTTGCCAGCTACTCTGACAGAGGGGAAGATGGGAGGTTTTTGGAATGGACATGAGCAACACATCTCAAAGAACACCAGTTACAGAACAGGTAACTGTCTTTTCTTCTTCGAGTGATTGCTCATGTGCATTCCAAATTGGGAGAGTGAGAGCCAATGTCTAGGAGGTGGAGGCGGAGCCCCAAAAGTAGCACAGGACAGCCCTGCCCACCACAGCGTCTTCCCGTGCATGCTGCGTAACGCGCTGCGAACGTGTGAATGGAGGACAAAGTGGCCGCCCTGCAGATGTCCTGGATAGGGACCTTGGCCAAGAACGCCACAGAGGATGTCTGTGCCCTAGTGGACTGAAACTTGATTGGGGGCGGGGAAACCCCCACCAGTTTGTAGCACTCTCTGATACAGGCCACTATCCAGAAGGAGATAGTCCAAATTCCACGATGGTGGAAGCGGTTTCCGAGGGGGGTACAGGTTTACCAGCCCCTTCAAGAACCTGGTAACGATCATAGAATCGTAGAACACTAGGACCGGAAGGGGCCTCGAGAGGCCATCGAGTCCAGTCCCCTGCCCCGACGGCAGGACCGACCACTATCTACACCATCCCTGATAGACATCTATCCAATCTGTTCTTAAATACCTCCAGCGAATACCGTGGGCCCTTCCTCTGTATGCCGAAAGGCTGATATAGCGGCGAGGTGGACCAAGGGAGGTTGCGGACCTTTAGCGAGGATAGCGAAAGCCTGCCTCTCTTGAGGTCCAATAAGTATTCTAGTATTACAGGTACAGGAACGTCAAGGGGAGCTAACTGCTTGGCGGAACACCATGCTGTGAATCGAGTCCATTTCTGCTTGTAAGTCTTCCTAGTGGAGGTCCTTCGGCTACATTCCAGGACTTGTTGTACTCCCTCCATACACGTGCTCTCTAAGGTTGGTCAAGGAGCTGAGACATGGATTAGCCATGCTTGTAGGTGCAGACCCTGAGGGTGCAGGTGCACTATGGACCCCTGAGCCTGCGTGAGTAAGTCCGGCGCTACCTCACGTTCTGAGCGCCCAGCAAGTACGAGGCTTTCAACCTCATGTTGTTGGCAATGCACCAGTTCCACAATTGGACTGCTTCTGCACATAGGGCACGGGATCATGCTCCTCCTTGTCGATTGATGTAAAACTTAGTGGAGGTATTGTTGGTATTGATCCCGACTACTTTGCCATGTAGGTAACCTCGAAAATGTCTGCAGGCGTTGAACACTGCTCTGAGCTCCAGTATGTTTATGTGCAGTGACTGTTCCGCAGGGGACCATAGCCCTTGCGTCACCTTGTCGCCGATGTGCGCTCCCCATCCTATGTGGGAGGCGTCGGTAGTAAGAAAAATAGAAATTTGTGGTTGGTGAAAAGGCCACCTCTACTAGCACATTCTTGGGGTTTTCCCACGATGCCAGGGATCTGCGCACCTCTGTTGTGGGCGACACCACCCTGTGGACAGTGTGGGATGCCGGTTTGTAAATGCTCGCCAGCCAATGCTGCAGACTTCGCATGTTGAATCTGGCATTCTATACCACGAACGTCGCTGCCGCCATGTGGCCCAGCAGCTGTAAGCACGTTAAGACCAGCACCGTGGGGCTGTATGTGATGACTTGCACCAGCGAACTGATGGTGCGGAAGTGGGCGTCGGGTAGGTACACCCTTGCTGTGATAGAGTTTATGCGTGCCCCTATGAACTCTATATCTTGTGTGGGTTCGGTCTTTGACTTTGCGAGGCCGATGACTAGGCCCAGCGAAGAAAACGTGTCCGCTGTGACGCGTATCATGCGTAAGACCTCTGCCTTCGAGGCCCCTTTCAGCAGGCAGTCGTCCAGATATGGGAAAATAAACACCCCCTGTCTGTGCAGGTAGGCTGACACCACTGCCAGGGTTTTGGTAAAGACTCTGGGGGCCGAGGAGAGGCCAAACGGAAGAACCCTGTACTGGAAGTGTTCCTTGCCGACCATGAAGCGGAGGAAGCATCTGTGTGCCAGGTGGATTGTTATGTGAAAGTAAGCATCTTGTAAGTTGAGGGCTGCAAACCAATCTCCATCGTCCAGTGCCGTGAGTATCGAGGCGACTGTGATCATCTGAAAACGTTGCTTGCGCAAGTAGCGGTTGAGGCCCCAAAGATCTAGGATGGGCCTCCAGCCTCCTGTTTTCTTCTCTGTTAGGAAGTGGCGTGAATAAAAACCTTTCCCCTGGAATTTTTCCAGCACTCTTTCCACCGCCCCTATGAACATAAGGTGATCCACCTCCTGCTTGAGCCTCACCTCGTGGGCAGCGTCTCGGAGGTGGAGGCCTGGAGGGAGGCTTCGTTGGTGGGAGCGACTGGAAGGGGATCGCGTAACCCGTGGCTATGATCTCCAGTACCTATTTGTCTGTGGTGATCTTTTGCCATTGTGAGTGGAACGGTCTGAGGCGATGATGGAACATGAGATGAGAGTGGCATTGAGCGATGGTAGTGATAGTGCAGCCCCCAACATACCCGTCAAACTTGTTGCCTTTGGGCCTGTCCCTAGGGCGTACGGCTTTGTTGAGAACGTCGCCTGCGAGTTCTGTACTGTTGCTGCTGTTGATGGCGCCCTCGGTCGTAGCCCCGTTGATATTGAGCACGCTGTGGTTGGTACAGGTAGCGTCTTTGCTGAGGATAATATTTTTTCTTCCTGTATGGAGGAGTATAAATACCCAAGGTTCTAAGTGTAGCTCTCGAGTCCTTTCTGGAGTGGAGGACCGAGTCGGTTGAGTCTGCAAACAGCTTTTGTGTATCAAAGGGAAGGTCCACGATCTTCGTCTGTAGGTCCCTCGGGATACTCGATGTCTGGAGCCAGGATTTTCTACGCATGACCACTGCTGTAGCCCTTGAACGTGCCGCCGTATCCGCCACGTCCAGGGCAATCTGGACTCCCGTCCGTGATACTGCATAGCCCTCTTGCACAATCACCTTTAACACCGGCTTTTTGTGTTCTGGAAGTGAATCCATGAGGGGAGTAAGCCTGGGGTAATTATCAAAATTACGGTTTGCTAGGTGTGCTGCATAATTTGCCACTCTCAGTAGCAGGGTAGAAGAGGAACATACTTTCCTGCCAAACAGTTCTAGTTTCTCAGCATCTTTGTCCGATCCCCCCAATTTGTACTGAGAAGCCTTTGACCTCTGCTGGGACGATTCAACCACCAACGAATTTGGTTGGGGGTGACTGAAGAGGAACTCCATGCCCTTTGCCTGGACGAAGTACTTCTTATCCGCTCTCTTGTTTGTAGGCAGAACAGAGGCCGGAGTCTGCCATATGGTAGTGGCTGACTCCATAATGGCTTCCTCCAGCGGAATAGCAATTTTGGATGAAGCTGGGGATCTCAAATTTTTCAGGAGTTTGTCATGTTTCTCCTGCACCTCTGCCGTTTGGAGGTCTTGCATGAAAGCCACGCTTTTAAACAGCTCCTGAAACTGTTTGAGGTCATCCGGAGGAGAGACATCCCCGGGGGCCATGGCCTCATCTGGGGAGGATGAGGAGGAACCACTAGAGTAAACCTGCCTGGAACCCTCGGGCTCCTGCGGTCCATGATACACTTACTCGCTGGAGGATTGTGAAGGAAAGTCTCGGGGTTCTACAAATAACTGCCCCTGAGACAACTGTGTTTCCGTCCCCGATCGGGAGTGTCCACGGGGGTATTGAGAGGCCCGGGGGGACCTGCCCCTGGGCGTAGGCCTGCGGTGTCTGTGTCCAGCATGATAAGGACGACCATGGCAGCACAGGCAAGGGTCCGGGGATGGAGACCTAGACCACTCGTGGGGTGTGTACCCCCCCAATGTCTGGGAGAGCGAGACCTCCGCGACAACACAGATAGAGGTGAAACTGGTTTGTGATAGTACTCCAGGGGATCCAATCCCAGAAAAGGTGAAGGTGGCCCAAGCCATGGTGACATTGGTTGGAGGAATGGAGAAGGAGGCTCTGGATAGGCCGGTGGAGACCCAGGCCTTCGGTGCAGCATGTGTAGCACAGGGGGAGGGCTTGTTGCTAAGAGCAGTGCAGCCCTGTCCAGAGATGGGCTGCGGTGCCAGGTTTTTGCTTTTGTCTTGCCCCTCCCCTCCGGGGCTGGCACCGCCCCCTCCCATGCTGGGGATCTCGGCCCAGCTGTCGGTGCTGCGCTCAGTGCCTGCAGGCTCCGTGCCTGGCGCCCCTGCACCATTGGTGTCGCGGGGGCCGGTGCTGCGGGGGCCGGTGCTGCCTGTGGCGGTGCCGCCGGATCCGGTGCTTGCCTCACTGACGCTCTAGGCGCCACGCGTGCCAGCTGTTGTGTAACCGGAGGCTCAGCCTCTGTCACGTGCGCTGTCGTGCTGCCGCTTGCCTGAGTATGCGGCTGGGGGCTGTGTGCTCCCCTCGTCCCGCTTGCTGAAACCGCCGGCAAGGATTGAGCTGGGGAGAGTTTCCTCCGTTTCTGCTCCAAAGGGGTCAGAGAAGCTGCCTTCCTCTTATGCAACCCAGAGGGCCCTTCTGGGTGAGGCTTCTCCGGCAAGTCCGGCTGGAGAGCCTTATCAAACAAGAGTATTTTAAGCCTCATTTCTCTGTCTTTCCTGGTCCTGGCTGTGAGCTTAGCACAGTGAGAACACTTCTGGGTAACGTGTGATTCCCCCAGGCAGCGGATGCATTCACTATGCCCATCGGAGGACGGCATAGCTTCGCGGCAGGACTCACACTTTTTAAAACCTGAAGAGGGCATTGCAGTGAGTCCTTTGCTGTTAATAGGGTACTTAGCACTTAATCTGTGCCTTTTTACCCGAATCGCGGTCACCGGCCTGCGGTGCAGCGGGTGACCTAACTGGCCTTCACGTCCACTCTTCTCTTCTCCGCTCCTCTCACTCTCTCTTTTTTTTTTTTAAATATTCTTTGTCTCTCTTTTTTATTTTTAACCGAAAAAGAAAACAACAATTTACATGTAGAAAACACTGTCTAATCTGACTCTGGCCTTAGCTTGAGTGGATTCCGTCTGCAGCCGATGGCGGTTGATAAGGAACTGGCGGGGACCAGATTGCGCACGTGGCTGGGGGTGTGCAGGGGAGCGGCGCGCGCCAGCGCATGCAGGATCCAGGAGAAACTGCTGGAAGATTTCCGATCTGCGGCACCGGATGAGCCCAACACCTATTGTGGAGCACCCACGGGGACCACTCGAAGAAGAAAGTTTACTTTCTATCAGTACTGTTTACTGAGCTGTATAGAACTGTAATTGCTAGGAAGAGATTTAGTCAAAAAAGAACAAAGGTGCTCCTATCGCCATGAAGAAGAATGAATCCATGAACAACACATTCTTGCTGGAATGCTTGCCTATATTGCCAGTGGCTTGGGAATCAAATACAGGAGACTGGGTACTAAATTCCATCCTAATATGGGTGCTGTGTTGTGATGATCTCAGCTAGAGCTCTGTAGAGGGACTTCTAGCATAAACTATTTTTTCCAATGGTCAGTAAAATATACTCACAAAAAACTACACACACACACACACACACACACACACACACACACGGTCCTTTTATATTAGGTAGTGTAACCTTAAAAGGGGAAAAAAAAAAAAAAGCTTTACACCTTAACATGTCTACATTCTCCATCTAAAAAATAAAACAGGCAAGAAAAATTACATGATATTGTCCAGTCTCTTCCTCTTCTTTAGTCAGGCCCCATGGAAACTTAAGACAAAAATGCTCTTTTCTGCATATTTTCTTTTTTCACCTACATTTTTCAACAGCAGTTAAAAGTATTGACTTAAAAAAAAAAAAACAGTGCACAGTAACACAGGTCTCATATGCTCTTATACCTGATGCCCTTGCATAGAAAAAACAAAAAAGATTCCCTCCACCCACAACCTCAAGTTAGAGAAAATGCTAGTGATGGATGCAGTCCTCATTTGTGAAGCCTCAGCAAAACACACACATTTTTACAGTAACAAAAACAATCTCAAGACAAAAATCAAGGACTGAAGTGAAACAAACAAGTAGACCAGTTCTCCACTAGGACCAGAGTTTTGTGTTACGATCTTCAAGAGTGGACCACGACACCTATTCTCTATCAATTGTGGGCTAAGGTCTACATTTCCAATACCAACCACAACAGTCCCTGTGGGAAAAAATAAAGGATAGGCAAACAGGTTCAATCAAACTAAAAATCCTTAACCTAGTCCTGGACAAAGACGGGGTAACATTCAGTCGTAGACCAGCAATAAATTTGTGGTTCAACATCTTGTGACCCATTAGATCCAGGGAAGAGAACTTTAATACTTTTGGAAACTATTTCCAAAAGGAAACAATTTGGATGGGAAGTTATGAAATATTAGACCTGAAATCATAGAATTATTACATATTGGAAAAAAAAAAACCTACTTGCGATAATTGTTAAAGAATTCTAATTACAATTTCTCTCTCTCTGGCTTCTGCAGTGGATTCCTGGTGACTAAGACACTTGGCTTTCTAGGTGGGGAAAAATAAAATATCATACCAAAGTAATTTTTTAAAACTTTACCAGATTCCTAAAAGCTTTTCTGCAAAATGTGTAGCATATATCAAATACATTATGGTGCACTTCAAATGTTTGCCTAAGGCCAATACTGCCAGGCAGACACCATTTCTTTTAACCTATAATTGCATGTTCATTAACCATTGTTAATTCTTATTCAACTATTCTGCAAGACACAAACGCATTGAGAAAACTTTTGTATCAAGCCTTAAATGCATTTTTAAAAATAACAAAGCTATTGGTGCTTCTGATAAAGGTAGAACTACCTTAAAAGAGAAATTACCCTCCTTCAAACTGATTATACAGATAGGCAGAGGGATACATACATTTGCAATATTATTATTCTGCTTGGTTGTGCATGGTGACACTTTTCTTTTTTCTATATTGAAAGTTTGAATAGCGAACAAACCAATACATCTGGAAAAAGACTGTCAGCAAACTGAACACAATGAAAGCAATTTTCACTATGTCAAACTGGACACTACCTCAGGGGACATACAGTTTCAAAGTAATGTAATGGAAGTTACAGTAGACAGGTATTCAAATCTGTAAATACACAGAAGAGTCTAAAATTAAGGAGTTTATACCTTATCCAACTTTGTAGAGCTATGTGTGCACTGTCCCCTAGAGGGGGCTTTAACTGGGTGACGGGCACAATGGATTACTATTGGTAGTGCACTGGCACTTGCCTTGGTGCACATAATAAAATTTATTCTGCCCATAGATGGAAAAAATTAGAGGGATCCTGGCCAAGAGGTGCTTACCCTAGGTGGCTTCTGGCCAGTACCCCAGCGGGATCCTTGGGAGGACTCCCTACCTTCCAATACAAAGCTAAAAGTGGCTGGTGAAGGGGCCATGTCTCCGCATGCCCCTTGGGGGCAGTCCATCCACATACCTAGGCCATGCTTGTGGGGCAGCAAGGATCTCCCATTGGCTGGAAACCAGACAAGGGGAGCTACAAGACTGTGCTGGGGGCAAGGGCAACATGTGGCACCACCTCCCTCCAGGTACGTGCAGAGACACATATGGTCCCTGCAGCTGGCCACTTCGAGAAGGGGCGACGGGTTGACGCAGCAGGCAGGGAGTCCCACTGGGGCCCAGAATCATGCCTGGCCACATCTTAAGAGATGGTGAGCCAGATCTGTGCTGCTGGCCATATTTCTCCTACACCTGGCCTATGTAAATGACTTCATCCATCTACTAGTCCAGAAATCCATCACCACCAGTGTTCCCTGTAAGATGAGTGCTTGGGCACCCAGCCAGGAGACATGCAGGTGCTGCCCAGCTCATTAGCAGAGCACCAACAGCCGGCAGCATGTGTTTCTGTTGGTGGTGCACATCCATGCATGCCTTGGTGCACATCACAAAATGTATTCTGCCCATGGAACACAGATCATCACAGCAATTTTAGACACTGATTTCACCAGTTCAGCTGGTTACACAGTATTCAGGGCTACAATGGACAAAGGGTCAGAGCTACTTCTTCTTCGAGTGTCCCTGTGGGTGCTCTACATTAGGTGTCGGGCTCGCCTGGCGCCGCAGATCGGATCTTCCAAGCAGTTTCTGCCGGACCACGCATGCGCCGGTGCGCGCCGCTCCCTTCCGCGCTCCTGGCCACGTGCGCGATCCGGTCCCCGCCAGTTCCTCTTAACCGCCATCGGCTGCAGACGGAATCCGACTAGGCTACGGCCAAGTTAGCGTATTCAATGGTTTTTAGTTGTTTTCTTTAAAGTTCTTAGTCTATTGTTGAGTTAGCCAGTTGTTATTTTCAAAAAAAAAAAAAAAACAAAACAACAAGCAGGACAGAATTCAGTCTGGTCCTAGTAACAAGCGGAGCACCGGAGGCCAGGACCCTAGGGCCATTAGCCCTCCTGCCACGGCAGGCTATCCAAGAGAGGGAAAACAGCACAGAGAAGGTGCTAAGTACCCCATTAACAACCAAAAGACTCACCAACAATGTCCTCTTCAGGATTCAAGAAATGTGAGTCTTGCCGAGAGGCAATGCCAGCGTCTGATGGGCACAGTCACTGTATAACGTGCCTTGGGGAGTCCCATGTCACGCAGAAATGCTCCTTCTGTGCAAAATTAACAGCCAGAGCAAGGAAGGACAGGGAGATGCGGCTTAAAATGCTGCTATTCGACAAGGCCCTCCAGCCAGACGTGCCGGAGCGGCCACAGCAGGAGGGACCCTCTGGGGCCCATAAAAGGAAAGCTGCCTCCCTCACCCCATCAGCGCAAAAACAGAGGAAAGTCTGCCCAACCCGATCCCTGCCGGCAGCAACAGCAAGCGGGACGGGAGGAGCACACAGCCCCCAACCGCAGCAACACCTGATCGGCGGCAGCACGGAGAGCCATGTGGAGGTGGCTCAGCCTCTGATGATCAAACAACCGCCCCGCACCGCAGGCAGGGCGGCGACTAAACAAGCGCCGGTACTGGCGGCACCGCAGGCAGCGGCACCGACCCCCCGGGGAACCGGCGGTGCAGAGCGCACAGGCACGCAACCTGCAGGCACCGGAGGACACCGCCCGCGCAGCACCGCCCTTGAGCATGCCGAGCGCGGTGCAGATGGGGCCGAGATCCCCTGCACGTCAGGGGGCGGAGCCACCCCCTCAAGGGAGGGGGAAGCTGCACAGAAAACAAGGCACCGCAGCCCCTCTCCAGACAGGGCTGCAGAGTTGCTTTCTCTCAGCCCTCCGTTCATGCTGTAGACTCCAACTCAAAGGCAGGGGTCCCCCCTAGCCTACCCGGAGCCCCCGTCTCCATTTTTACAACCAGCCTCGCCCTGGCTGGGACCACCTTCACCCTTCTTGGTGTTTGAGCCGCTGGAGTACTATCACCAATCGCTCTCTCCAGTGTCCCAGGTCTCTTGACGATCTCGCTCCCCCAGACGCAGGGGGTATGCACCAAGGGAGTGGTCCAGGTCACCTTCCCAAGAACAGTGCCCATGCTGCCATGGTCATCCCTATCACGCGGGGCATAGACACCACCGGCAGTCTACCAGGGAAAGATCCCCACAGACGGTCCCGTATCCCCGAGGGCAATCGCGAACAGGGACAGAGACTCAAGTATCTCAGGGGGAACTGGTTATGGAACCCCAAGATTTTCCCTTGCAAGCTTCCAACAAGCGGATGTACCATCACCAAGAGGAACCGGAAGGGTCCAGAGATGCGTATCCTAGTGGTTCCTCGCTCTTCTCCCCGGACGAGGCTAAGGCCCCAGGGGACGTCCATCCTCCGGACGATCTCAAACAGTTTTAAGAGCTGTTTAAAAGGGTGGCCTTCACGCAAGGCATCCAGACAGCAGAGGTGCAAGAGAAACACCATAAGCTCCTCAAAAATCTGAGACCTCCGGCCTCCTCCAAAATAGCAATACCGCTTGACGAAGCAATCTTGGAGTCCACCACTATGATATGGCAGACCCCTGCGACTATTCCGCCTGTCCACAAGAGAGCGGACAAGAAATACTTCGTGCCGGCGAAGGGCATGGAGTTCCTGTTCAGCCACCCACAACCAAATTCCTTGGTGGTAGAGTCGTCGCAACAAAGATCAAAGACATCTCAATTCAAGACAGGGGGAACAGACAAAGATGCCAAGAAGCTAGAGCTGTTCGGCAGAAAGGTCTACTCAGCCTCCACTCTACTGTTGCGAATGGCAAATTACGCAGCGCATCTAGCGAACCACAATTTCGACAACTACACTAGTTTAACCTCCCTCATGGACTCGCTTCCAGAGGACAAGAAACCGGTGCTCAAGGCCTTCGTGCAAGAAGGCTACGCGGCCTCGAGGACGGGACTTCAGATCGCCCTGGATGTTGCGGACACAGAAGCACGCTCCACAGCTACGGCAGTGGTGATGCAAAGGGAGTCCTGGCTCCAGACTTCGGGTATACCGAGGGATCTGCAGGCAAAGATCGTCCATCTTCCCTTCGACTCGCAGAAGCTGTTTGCTGAATCAACTGACTCGGTCCTTCATTCCAGTAAAGATTCAAGAGCCACACTTAGGACCCTGGGGATTTACACCCCTCCATACAGAAAGAAAAAGTACTACCCTCAACAAAGACGGTACCAGTACCAGCAACAGCGTCCCCAGTACCACAGGGGTTACGAGCAAGGGCGACATCAACAGCACCAGCAGTACAGAACTCCCAGGCGACATTCCCAACAGAGCCGTGCGTCCTCGGGGCAGGGCCAAAGGCCACAAGTTTGACACACAGATCCAGGGCTGCACCATCACTACCATCGCACAAGGTCATCCGAAGCGGTTATTTCACCATCACCTCCGACCATTCTACGACCAGTGGCAAAGGATCACCACAGACAAATGGGTGCTGGAGATCATAGCCACGGAGTACGCCATCCCCTTCCAGTCGCTCCCACCGCCACGACCTCCACCCAGGCCCCACCTCCAGGAGGCCTCCCACGTAGCGAGGCTCAAGCAGGAGGTAGACCATCTCATGCTCATAGGGGCAGTGGAAAGAGTGCCGGAGCAACTGCAAGGAAAAGGGTTCTACTCGAGGTACTTCCTCACGGAGAAAAAGACAGGAGGCTGGAGGCCCATCTTAGATCTTCGAGGTTTCAACCGGTACCTGTGCAAGCAACGCTTTCGGATGATCACAATCGCCTCCATCCTTACGGCACTAGACGATGGAGACTGGTTCGCAGCCCTCGACTTACAAGACGCGTATTTTCACATAACTATCCATCCGGCTCACCGACAACTCCTCCGGTTCATGGTAGGCAAAGAACATTTTCAATACAAGGTCCTACCGTTTGGCCTCTCCTCGGCCCCCAGAGTCTTCACCAAGCCCTTGGCAGTGGTGTCAGCCTACCTGCACAGACAGGGGGTATTTATATTCCCGTATCTGGATGACTGCCTACTCAAAGGGGCCTCAAAGGAGGTGGTACTACGCATGATACGCGTCACAGCAGGCACGTTCTCTTCGCTCGGCCTGGTTATCAATCTGGCAAAATCAAAGATAGACCCCACACAGGACATAGAGTTCACAGAGGCACGCATAAATTCTATTACAGCGAGAGTGTATCTACCAGAGACACGCTTTCGGGCCATCGGCTCCCTCGTGCAAGTCATCACCTTCAGCCCTACGGTGCCAGTTCTGACGTGCTTACAGCTGCTGGGCCACATGGCAGCAGCGACGTTCGTAGTACAGAACGCCAGGTTACACATGCGCAGCATGCAGCACTGGCTGGCGAGCGTATACAAACCAGCAGCACACACTGTTCACAGGGTGGTGTCGCCCACAACAGAGGTGCGCAAATCCCTGCAATGGTGGGTAAACCCCAAGAACACGCTAACAGGGGTACCCTTCGACCAACCACAAATATCGGTTTTTCTTACTACAGATGCCTCCCTCATAGGGTGGGGCGCACACATGGGCGAAGAGGTGACGCAAGGGCTGTGGTCCTCCACGGAGCAGTCACTGCACATAAATATACTGGAGCTCAGAGCAGTGTTCAACGCCTGCAGACACTTTCGAGACCATATACAAGGGAAAGTCGTCGGGATCAGTACAGACAATACCTCCACCATGTTTTATATAAATCGGCGAGGAGGAGCTCCGTCCCGTGCCTTATGTGCGGAAGCAGTCCGGTTGTGGAACTGTTGCATTGCCAACAATATAACCTTGAAAGCCTCGTACTTACCAGGCGCTCACAATGTGAAGGCAGACCAGCTGAGCAGGCGTTTTGCACTCACGCATGAGTGGCAGATCCGTCCCGATCTGCTACGACCGATTTTTTACGCATGGGGTTTTCCCCAGATAGACCTGTTTGCCACTCAACACAACAAGAAGTGCCCACGATTCTGCTCCAGGGCAGGACTGGGACGGGGGTCCCTGGGGGACGCATTCGCGATCTCCTGGAGGGGCCCCCTGCTTTACGCTTTTCCTCCCACAGTGCTGATCCACAAAGTCTTGCAGAAAGCCAGGAGGGAAGGAGCCCAAATGATCCTGATAGTCCCAACGTGGGATCAACAGCAATGGTTCCACCTACTCCTGCGCATGTCGGACCGTCCACCGATGCCCCTTCCGGTGGCGCCGGATCTGCTCACGCAAGCCCAGGGGTCCATAGTGCATCCGCATCCCCAAGGCCTGCGACTACAAGCGTGGTTAATCCATGGCTCAGCTCCCTACAGAGCACATGTACGGAGGAAGTGCAACAAGTCCTAGAAAGTAGCAGGAGGACTTCCACCAGGAAGACCTACAAGCAGAAATGGACTCGCTTTACGGCATGGTGTTCTACCAAACAGCTAGCCCCCCTTTCGGTGCCTGTACCTGTAATATTAAAGTATTTACTGGACCTCAAGAGAGGAGGACTCTCACTATCCTCGTTAAAGGTCCACCTTGCCGCCATTTTGGCGTTCAGACACGAAGAGGAAGGGCACACGGTGTTCGCCCATCCCATGGTTACCAGGTTCCTCAAAGGGTTGGTAAACCTATACCCCCCTCGGAAACTGCTTCCACCTTCATGGAACTTGGACCTGGTGCTTAATGCGCTAACGGGACCACCGTTCGAGCCTTTGGCCACGGTTTCCCTCCGCCTCCTTACGATAAAGACGACCTCTCTTCTCGCAATCACATCAGCTCACAGGGTGAGCGAGCTTGCGGCAGTCATGGCAACACCACCCTGCACTGTTTTTTCCAAGGAGGCGGTAACCATATGGCTGCATCCAGCCTTTTTTCCTAAAGTTTCTTCTGAGTTTCATATTAACGAACCTATTGTTTTACCCTCGTTTTACCCAAAGCCTCATAACTCTAACAAAGAGGCGCGCCTACACCTCCTGGACGTGAGGAGGGCGCTAGCCTTCTATATAGACAGGACCAAGTCCTTCCAGAAAACGGATAGACTCCTAGTCTCTCTCACTCCCAAATCGAAAGAACGTCTCTCTTCGCAGAGAATCTCGAAGCACATCGTATCCTGCATAAAAATGTGCTACGAACTCAAAAAGACTCCTTTACTGGCCACGCCCAGGGCTCATTCCACTAGGGCGGTGGCGGCATCAACAGCCTTTTTCAAGGGCATTGCGCTAAAAGACATTTGCAGAGCGGCGACCTGGTCATCCTATGACACCTTCTCCAAACATTACGCCCTTCACAGGGTATTGCAAGAGGATACCCGTCTCTCAACAGCGGTCCTCCTGGGGACAAGCTGCACATAATCCGATTACCCACCTCCTGTCTTGGGTTACTGCTGGGTAGTCACCTAATGTGGAGCACCCACGGGGACACTCGAAGAAGAAAGACAGGTTACTCACCGTAGTAACGGTGGTTCTTCGAGATGTGTCCCTGTGGGTGCTCCACTACCCGCCCATCCTCCCCGCTTCGGATCTCTGTTTAGTGTTTTGCAGGAGCATCCGAGGCGGTTGGTCAAGGAACTGGCGGGGACCGGATTGCGCACGTGGCCAGGAGTGCACAAGGGAGCGGTGCGCACCGGCGCATGTGCGGTCCGGCAGAAACTGCTGGAAAGATCCGATCTGCGGTGCCGGGCGAGCCCGACACCTAATGTGGAGCACCCACGGGGACACATCTCGAAGAACCACCATTACTACGGTGAGTAGCCTTTCTTTCTTCATGGTTTGAAAGCCACACCCTCCAGAATGAAATCAGACAAACTAGTTTCTCGCTGTCCTGCCAAGTGGCACACACGACTCGGCCCTGAACTTTCATGACCTGGAGGCTTTGCTAATTCCTATATTGGACACACCATTGTCCCCTAACAATGGATGGTCTTTACTCTTCCTTCCTGCAATTTAGATGTTCTGCCAGATGGTGGGATCCAAGTGGATGTGCGGGCAAGCAGGGGTGACAAAGATTGGTTTCTTCCATCTATGCATGGTAAGATTTTGTACTGTCCGCTCAGAAGTGGGTCTCTCTCTGTCTAGAGGTGTGCTCACTATTTCCAATACAAGATTAAACTAGCAAAATGCAGCTTACACGTATGGCTATACCTCAAGACCATTCCATCTTGCACAGAATGTGGTATTTCACTTATTATGCAGTACTTCACAAAGAGAAGACATTGCACCAGCGCTCAAAAATCTGCACTGATTTCCCGGTAGTTTCCGAAGTTTAAAGGGGCTATTTTTGACATGAAAAAAAAAAGCTCTAATGTCTTGGGATCTGCCTCTGTGAAATGCTACCTCTGTCTTACCATGCCATATGCCATCAACTGAATGGGGTGTGAATGAACAGGACTGATGAAAGAAGAGGACAGTGTGTGCTGATCTTCAGCACATGCCACAAGGCTCTTCCATTTTCCTGGTCTTTTCGGGCCCAATCCAAAACTTCAATGAAAAACAGGAATCTTTCCATGAACTTCAATGAGGTTTGAATCACGCCCTTATTGAGGGGAAGGGCAGAAGTTGCCAGCTGAGATACTGTTGTGTTTTACAAGGTGATTTGCACTGAGGTGGTTCTGTTGAAAAAAGTTTTCTACTATAGATTCTTATCCTGTTTTCATATTTAAGAAAATTTCCATACACCCAGAACTATTGTAACAGGAAGGACTGTAAACATGTATGGACAAAAATAAAGCTTTAAATGAGTGGTAAATACTATTCATGTTCCATTATATCTACTGAACTGTGTAGTTATGCTGTTTTAAGAGAAAGTCCTCTTTGATGAGATTAGGAATTTGGGGGAACATGTTGTGTATTGGAAAAATTTTAATGAAAGATATTTTAAAAGTTATAATAGAACACTGATCATCTGAATATTATGGGAGAAACCAACTCAGAACCCACTCTTACAAAACATTCAGTTCTGGGAGTGGTACTTGGGTGAATATAATGCAGGAGTAAGTGCTAACCCCGGTACTTGAGTCACTAAACTTGGATACGCGATGTTGCAGGTAAGCAACAGAATGTTTAATATGCTTACAGAATCTGACAGGATGAAAAAAAAAAAAAGGGACTAAAAAAAAAAAAGTATGCATAGGCCTTTTCAGTTCTGAATGATCTTTAACACTCTTCTCTTCAACATCAATTTGAAACTATCATTATAGTACGAAAACCTAATTTGAAAGTTATGATGAATTTGGAGCCAACGCTCATCACTCTGACAATCAGCAGTACTTACTTCCAGAGCAGCTGAATTGACTTCAGTAGGACTATTTCCAGAACATGACACTATTCAACCTGTAAAAGGGTAGCAGAATCTCGCCTCTTAAAGAATAAGTGGCACACATGCTGACACACACACATAAGAACATAAGAATGGCCATACTGGGTCAGACCAAAGGTCCATCCAGCCCAATATCCTGTCTGCCGACAGTGGCCAGTGCCAGGTGCCCCAGAGGAGGGGAACCGAAGACAATGATCAAGCGATTTGTCTCCTGCCATCTGTTTCCAGCCTTTGACTAAAGGCTAGGGGCACCATACTTTACCCTTGGCTAATAGCCATTTATGGACCTAACCTCCAAAAATTTATCAAGCTCTATTTTAAACTCTGTTAGGGTGCTGGCCTTCACAGCCTCCTCCGGCAAGGAGTTCCACAGGTTGACTGTGTGCTGTGTGAAGAAAAATTTTTCCTTTTATTACTTTTGAACCTACTACCCATTAATTTCATTTGGTGTCCTCTAGTTCTTATATTATGGGAACAAGTAAATAACTTTTCAATATTCACTTTCTCCACACCATTCATGATTTTATATACCTGTCATATCGCCCCTCAATCTCCTCTTTTCTAGACTGAAAAGTCCCAGTCTCTCTAGCCTCTCCTCATATGGGACCCTTTCCAAACCCTTAATCATTTTAGTTGCCCTTTTCTGAACTTTTTCTAATGCCAGTATATCTTTTTTGACGTGAGACCACATCTGCACGCAGTACTCAAGGTGTGGGCATACCATAGTTTTATATAGGGGAAATACGATATTCTTCACCTTATTTTCTATCCCTTTTTTAATCATTCCTAATATCCTATTTGCTTTACTGACTGCTGCTGCACACTGCGTGGATGTTGTCAGAGAACTATCCGCTATAATTCCAAGATCCCTTTCCTGATCTGTTGTATCTAAATTTGCCCCCATCACATTGTATGTATAACTGGGGTTATTTTTCCCAATGTGCATTACCTTACACTTACCCACATTAAATTTCTTTTGCCATTTTGCTGCCCAATCACTCAGTTTGCTGAGATCTTTTTGAAGTTCTTCACAATCTACTTTGGTTTTGACTATCCTGAACAGCTTGGTATCATCTGCAAACTTTGCCACCTCACTGCTTACCCTTTTCTCTAGATC
Organism: Carettochelys insculpta; assembly: GCF_033958435.1. Taxonomy (NCBI): domain Eukaryota; kingdom Metazoa; phylum Chordata; order Testudines; family Carettochelyidae; genus Carettochelys; species Carettochelys insculpta. The sequence continues at coordinate 21,048,174 of NC_134141.1, read as the reverse complement.
ATTGATGAACAAGTTGAACAGGATTGGTCCCAAGACTGACCCTTGGGGAACACCACTAGTTACCCCCCTCCATTGTGAAAATTTACCATTTATTCCAACCCTTTGTTTCCTGTCTTTTAACCAGTTTCCAATCCATGAAAGGATCTTTCCTCCTATCCCATGACCACGTAATTTACATAAGAGGCTTTGGTGAGGGAACTTGTCAAAGGCTTTCTGGAAATCTAAGTATATTATGTCCACTGGATCCCCCCTGTCTGCATGTTTGTTAACCCCTTCAAAGAACTCTAATAGATTAGTAAGACACGACTTCCCTCTACAGAAACCATGCTGACTTTTGCCCAACAAATCATGTTCTTCTACGTGTCTGACAATTTTATTCTTTACTATTGTTTCTACTAATTTGCCCGGTACTGACGTTACACTTACCGGTCTGTAATTGCCAGGATCTCCTCTAGAGCCCTTTTTAAATATTGGCATTATATTAGCTGTCTTCCAGTCATTGGGTACCAAAGCTGATTTAAAGGATAGGTTACAAACCACCATTAATAGCTCTGCAATTTCACATTTGAGTTCTTTCAGATCCCTTGGGTGAATGCCATCTGGTCCTGGAGACTTGTTACTGTTTAGCTTATCAATTAGTTCCAAAACCTCTTCTACTGACACTTCAGTCTGGGACAGTTCCTCAGATTTGTCACCTACAAAGGACGGCTCAGATTTGGGAACCTCTGTAACATCCTCAGCCGTGAAGACTGAAGCAAAGAAATCATTTAGTTTCTCTGCAATGGCATTATCTTCCTTGATTGCTCCTTTTATATCTCTATCGTCCAGGGGTCCCACTGCTTTTTTAGCAAGCTTCCTGCTTCTAATGTACTTAAAAAACATTCTACTATTGTTTTTTGAATTTATGGCTAACTGTTCCTCAAAATCTTTTTTGGCTTTTCTTATTACATTTTTACACTTAATTTGGCAGTGCTTATGTTCCTTTCTATTTTCCTCACTAGGATTTGACTTCCACTTTTCAAAGGATGCCTTTTTATCTCTCACCGCCTCTTTTACATGGTTGTTAAGCCACGGTGGCTCTTTTTTAGGTCTCTTACTGTGTTTTTTAATTTGCGGTATACATTTAAGTTGGGCCTCTAATATGGTGTCCTTGAAAAGTTTCCATGCAGCCTGCAAGGATTTTACTTTAGTTACTCTACCTTTTAATTTATGTCTACCTAACCTCCTCATTTTTGCATAATTCCCCTTTTTGAAATTAAATGCCAGAGTGTTGGACTGCTGCGCTGTTCTTCCCAACACAGGAATATTGAACGTTATTATATTTTGGTCACTATTTCCAAGTGGTCCTGTAATAGTTACTTCTTGGACCAGATCCTGTGTTCCAGTCAGTACTAGATCGAGAATTGACTCTCCCCTTGTGGGTTCCTGTACCAGCTGCTCCAAGAAGCAGTCATTTAAGGCATCGAGAAATTTTATCTCTGAATCCCGTCCTGAGGTGACATGTACCCAGTCAATATGGGGATAACTGAAATCCCCTATTACTACTGAATTTTTTATTTTGATAGCCTCTCTAATCTCCCTTAACATCTCTTGCTTCACTATCACTGTCCTGGTTAGGTGGTCGATAATATACTCCTAGTGCCATAGTCCTATTAGAGGAAGGAATTGCTATCCATAATGATTCTATGGAACAATTTGATTCATTTAGGATTTTTACTTCGAGTCTATATTATCTTTTACATATAGTACCACTCCACCACCCACACGACCCATTCTGTCTTTCTGATATATTTTATATCCCGGTATGATTGTGTCCCACTGATTGTCCTCATTCCACACCAGGTTTCTGTGATGCCTATTATGTCAATTGCCCCCTTTGATATGAGGTACTCTAGTTCACCCATCTTATTAGACAGACTTCTAGCATTTGTGTACAAGCACTTTAAAAAACTACCACTATCTATATGTCTGCCCTTCACTGATGCGTTGGATTTTTTTTTTTTTTATATGTGACTGTTTCTCATTTGATCTGGCCCATACTTTACACCATCAAACTGAGTATCAAATATGCCACTGAAAAGACTTCCCCCGGTCAAGGATACCTTGGAAGGGATTTGAATATTTTGCAGTGAATGGGGAATAGTCATTAGATCAAGGCCCCAATTCTCCAAAGATGTATGTGTATGTTTAACTGTAAACACTGAGTAAACCCAGTAATTTCAACAGAACTGTATGCACAATGCAAAAAAATAAGCATGTACTTTAGTCTTTGCAGGATATGGGTCAATGCAGGTATATCCTTCACTACCAGCTTGCAACTGCAGGAGAGGACAGGACACCGGCCCTTCCCCATTCATCCTTACACAAAACAGAAGTATGTAGGCAGGAAAACACATCACCAGATGTGCACTTTCCTCCAGCAACACCTACTGAGACTAGGGAGCCTGGTTAGGAAGAGAACGTGTACTGTTTACTGCCACACCCGCATAGCTTCCCTGTTGCTGTGTCTAAACCTTGTTGCTCATGACAGTATACAGTAGTTGAAATTAAAAGGAAGAATAAGGTCTTGTGTGTTCTGATTTAAACCACTTTTAAAGTGAAATCATACTGAATATTATCCATTTCTCAGAGAGCAAATAATGTTCTAAACAAATCATATTAAAAACATCTTGGTCAGTTAAACCATGACCCACAACCTGTTCACGTTTCTTCACTTTCACCTAATTTCCAACAAAAATGTCACCATTTTGTTGGATAAGGCTTTATAAGTAGAAAATGATGAAAGAGAGATTATCTTGAGAAAAGGCCACTCCAGAATGTATATTATGGTATTACTCTAATTAAATGGTCAGGCACCACTCAGAGAAGCTGATTATGAACTGAAAAACTGCAACAGTGTGGTGTGTTGTCAAGCCAGTCATGAGAAGAAACACTGTTCTCAAAGGGAAGGATAAGAAGGTGAGTGTGTGGCTTCCAGTGTCTCACACAGACTCAATATGGTGTGAAAGTACCATATGATTTTCTACCTGCAAAATGGCTATAGATTGTAGATTAGATCCAATAACTGTAGATCCAATAATTCACTAAGAAAAACACAGGTGTGAACTGCTGCCTAATTAAAGTACAGAGAAGCCTGAAAGCACAAAAGAGATCCAGTAACTTTGTACAAGGAAAAAGCTGTGGATGCAATGAAAATTACGTGTTTGGAATTATAGGGGAGTTTTAAGGATATCTTTAAGCCAGAAGAACACTTTCATAGCCTCTCAGCTTGTAAAAATCCAGATAAAGAATAAAAGACAAGCATATCCTGTTTTTTCCTCCCAGTGGCAGAATACAAACACTCTCTCTCTCTCACACCTGCCCCAGGTTTCTAGGATTAGAGGCAGGCTGTTCAAAGTGCACTGTAATAATTTATCAACTCATTTAGTGGTGCTTAGCAGAAGGAAGATTATCGTGAGATGTAAAAGGTTCAAGCAGATATCAAGAATACCTTTGGAAGAATGATTTATACTGTTTGATACAATAACTTTCTTCTACTTCTCAAACGGTATTCTTAAAGGTCACATTTACAAATTATGTACAGACGAAAGGATCCAGGGTACCATTTTATGCTCTGGTCAAGAGAGTCAGAAGCTGTTGTCTGAGTCCCACCATTTTGATTTTGTCCATATAAATTTTAATATAAGGTCTCAAATAGCAGTGTTCTGCCTGGAAGCAGGATTAAGTATTTGACAAGGGTACATACCTCAAGCAAGAGCAGTGATTGGCAACCTGTGGCCCATCAGGTTTCCACGTGTGGCCCACGAGACACTGTGTTTACTGTTGCCCATGTGCAGGGTTCCCCGATTCCACACAGGTTTTTTCCTACCAGCGTATTACTAAAGTGACACGTGAAAAGCAAGGGCATGTGAAGTGTGGTGCATGTTGACTACAAGCAACAGCAACAGCATGAGCTGCGTACACTTCCTGCCTCTATTCAAAGCACTGCTACGGTTTAATTGGCACATGTTCAAGATATGCAACTGCAATTTGCAAAACTAGCATATTCCAGCAGACCATCTTGGTTATGACAATCTTGCAGACCCTTGAGGTGAAGAAGGGCCACTCACTAGGCCTGGGTTGTCCATCACTGAGCTAAAGTGTGTGCTACACAGATAATTACATATTATAAATAGTAATTCACATATCTATAGTATCTTCCCTCTGAGACGACTGAAGGGCTTTATTAGCATTAATAAATTAATCCTCACAAGACCCAGGTGAGTTCAAGATATGTTATTATCCCAATAATACAAATGGGGAAACCAAAGCCATGTGTACACTGCAGAAACTACAGAGGCACAGCTTTGGCACCATAATTATGCTGACATAACTCGTAGTGTAGACACAGCTTACAGCAACGGAAGGAATTTTCCAAAGCTGTAGGAACAACCCCTCCTCGAGTGACAGTACCATGCTACAGACAACCTAGCTGTGTCATTCTGCAATCAGGTCAGATAGCTATGGTTGTGAAAGCTATGCGCACTGGGATGTGGATTTCTCCCAAACACCAGACCTACATCAACCTAAAATTTAAGTACAAACAAGGCCTAAAACACAGAACGATTAGGTGACTTGCACAATGTCAACTAGAAGACTGTACAACAGTCAGAAACAGAACCCAGGTCTCCTGACTTCAAGTTCCATGTCAAAACGTCATCTTTGTTTTGTATGTCTATTGAAAAAGTAGGAGAGAGGACCTACAAAGTGAAGCTCTAACCTTAAGACAGAGGCAAGGAGAAAGGAGGTGTGTAAGCCGGGGCACGGGTCCCACACTAGTACTGTTGGAATCCTTTAGGTAAATTCACAAATACAAATACACTTATTTAAAATATGTACCTTATTCCAATCCATGTTTTCAAATTCAGTTTTCTGTGTTGGAGTAAAAAGCATGTCATTTCCTTACAGGTCAGAAGAGTCTGTTTACCTCCTTTGTATTGTTTAACAATTTATAAACACATCTCCAAGAAGACTATCAATAAATTATGAAAGATGACAAAAGATCACTTTCCATCGGAACAGCTCATCACAGAAACACACTCTGGAAAATATGCCAAGATTCCTTCCATCGAAACAGCTCACAGGAGTGTATGAATACAGCATGCAATGCAAAAAAATATAAATACAGATAGGTGTTCATTCGTTCGAGGTGTTCAAGTGACTTGAAAACTCAAAAATCAGTTTTTTGTGAACTGTTTCCAAAATATAAGGTTGAATGATTTTAAAATGTTCATGTAACCAACACAAACGTATTCATAAAAAAAAAAAACAGAATGGACATCAAAGTCACAGAATATTTTTCTGCATAAGATCGGATTTACAAAAAACCATTCATTACACATACTTATGAATTAAACTGTACCGCACTCTACGTTACACACATACACATGAACATCTATATATCAAAGCATGTCAGCTGATTTTTCTCTCTTTCTTTTAAAAAAATACCCTGAATAGAGAGTTAGTTTGCAAATGCTTTCTGAAGCAGAGTTAATCCTCTTACAGCACTTAATCTGGCTATGTTTGAGCAGATGATAAACTTATCTTAGCTTTCTAGTGTAACTGCTAAATCCACTGAAATAAAACTTAAACACAACTTATTGAGTCTGTGACACAATTAAGGTGCACAAGGCGACTGCTACACAAATACCTAAATGAGGACACTGACCTGACAGTTGTTAACGAAGAACTCCATTACAAGCTTTGCATTCTGGATCTCCCCAAACAAATACAGAAGTTTTTTGTTGACAGAGAAATTCCAAAGCCCTTTCACAAAAAAAATCTCATCAAGCCAAATATAAATCTGCACCAAGGTATCAAAATCACACTCTATTGATATGTAATCATTCAGACCTGCACTGGGGTGGGTGGGGGACAATTATCCAGGGATAGTCAATATAAAGGGGCCCTGGCCACTGCTGTCCCAGGAGGCACAGCAGGGCTATGACAGGCTGCCTGCCCACTCTTGCACGACTCTTAAAAGCAAACAGCATGTCCCTGAGGCCCCGGGGGTGGCAGGAGGTGTCTCTACATGCTGTCCCTGCTTTAAGCACCAATTCTACAGCTCCTCTTTCCCAGGAACTGCAGGATGATGCCTACAGATTGTGGTGTGTGGAAACCCCCTGCCCTGCCACCCTCAGAAGCCAATGTCAAAAGGGTATGCTGCTCACTTTTGGGAGCCGACTACCGTAAGTGCCAACCCTCCTCCGCAACTCCCTCCTGTACTCCACTCCCTGCCCCAGACCACAGCCAACACCCAAAGTCCCAGAGAATCCTGCAGCCCCTCCTGCAGCCAAATTCCTTCCGAGAGCCTGACCCTGTTCTCCCACCTCCTGCATAGCCTGCAGCGGAGCCACCACAGACACAGAACTGCCCAAACATCAGACATACTACCTCGGTGGCTTGTACATGCCTGGGGGCCCACTACCTGTTCTGCCATGGGGCCCGGAATTGCTGTTGGTGGTCCTGTATCCATGCACAATCCATTACTAAACTAAGTGGGGCAGAGGGGGAAAAAATCAGTGTCTTTCTTTCCCACACCTTAATTCTAAAAAGAAAGAAGAGAAAATGTTTTATTATAGTTATTCTAAAGCTACAAAGACAAGGACAATTTCTCTTCAAACAATTAACAGCTCATTTTCACTACTCCAGCTCTCTCCTTCTGTCATCAAGGCTTAAATTAAAGGCTAAACTCTAAAGCACATAGCCACAGCCCAGCATTGGTGAGGGCTGCACTGTGACATTAGAAACATCACATAGCAGGCACAAGAACTCCTGGAGCTCTAAAAGAGTGCTGCTACCCTATGATTAAATTTTGGGGACCAGGTCCTAAAAGGGTGAGGAGGCTTCCCCGCCCCATACAGACACTTGCTTCTCTTACCTCTTTGCAAAGGCTCCTTCAGCTAGCTGAGAATTCCTGGAACTTCCTAGGCCCAGTATGTTTGGGCCTTGCTTTCAAAGGGTATAAAAATCCAAGATAAACCCAGTACACGTGTACAGTGGGTGAGAACATGCTGACCTACAATGTCACTCTCACAAAAGAGAATGCTGCAACAGGTGTTTCCCTCTCAAGAAGTGTTTTCCTTTATGCTATTCAGAATTCTATTGGCAGCAGCAAAACTGTTGCAACTCATGCCTATTTCATGTTGGTAATTCTTGGGAGAGCTACAAGCAGCAGAGGTGGGCATTCTGGCTAGTGACATGACATTAAAAAAAATCAAAGCTGGGGATAACAGTAGATTAGCAGAGACCTCTTTCTCTTCCCCTCAGAGCAGTCAGGAGGTACTGGGGCAGATCCTTTCAATGTGCTCTTCTTTTTCCTCACTACTACACATCTGTCTTCCCCTTTTCTGCCTCTAAATAGCAAGCGTCTAGATCATTTTTCAAGACTTGGTATTAACCACACAAAATATACACATTCAGATGACCCTTTCTCTGCCTCAATCACAGACTAAAGGTTCAGACAGTCAATATTATATTTGAAAACCTATACACAAACTTCTTATGACTAGCTCCAACTGGGTTTGTCCACACACATTTAAAAGCAAAATACTGCCTTAAGACAGCAGACCCAGTTAAGTAAACGCACAGGCATAAATCTTTTACTGTGTGATCCTTGTTCCCAGAGGTGTTTGGTTATCACCATGGTGACAGAGCATGGTATAAAAACCTAGGCAGATAGGGAGATTGATATCTTCTCCTCCCAGCCCTTTGTGTATTTTCCCTTGTTGATTTTAAGGCTAATTTAAACTGTAATCTGAGATCTATCATTTAAATTTGTCTACAAAACACTATGTACACTGCTGGTACTGTATTAATTAACAGTAATTAATAATTATGTAAGACACCACAGAAATTACAGAGAAACATGCTTAATTTGCTACTAACTTTTTCCCCCAACAAGAACAATCCATCCATGTCTGCAGATAAAAAGGGACATGTTGAAACTCTTAATTTACTCTTGAGCCATGTACTGCCCTTGATTTGCTCACATAATTACCGACATTAGTGGGAGCTGCATGTTGGATCAGATATTCCTATGGGTTTATTCACCAGTCAGGTTCTGTATACCCTATGCAAGTGAAACCGCCATTAACTTCAATGGGAATTTTACCTACTTTAAAATACTGCAGGATCAGCCATGAATATATCTGTGAACTCTCATTAATTTTATTAACTCATTAAAGTCGATGGGAGTTACTTAAATTGGTGAGGCGGAGGAAGAAATAACTCTCACTAAGAATGTAATTTCAGATAAGTAAAGTCATACATGGCATTACATTTGGACCTTGAGCTTTCTGTGTTTGGTATACTGATTTGAATCATTAAGAAACCCTAACCAGTCAAAAGATTTAGAATAATGTTTCAACAAATGATGCCAAACCAAATACATTTACAAACAGGTTGATATGTAGTTTATTCATATAAACAGAAATTTTAAAAATACTTAAAAAATTAATCATGAGATGACTAAGGTGGGAGATAAACATGATGTAATGTTATCTGTAAAATCTTTAAGCAGATTACATATTGTGCATAATATAAACACTACTTATGCATTTAAAATAAGTACTTCCATGTTTTAGTAAGCTGATACTTCTTTAGGTTATAACGGAAAGCTATAGAATGGATGGATAACATCAACAACAAAAGTGTATGTTTCGGACGAGTACGTGTATGTTTCAGACTGAGGACGTTTGTGGTTTAACATTCCAATGGAACCTTATTTTTGGTTACTTAGAGGGATCAGGAACAGGGAGGCAGAAGCATTCTATACTATTCCTAGCAATTTCTGATATATTCCATTTCAACCACGCTACAAATCACCACTATAGGGTGAACCTCTATAGTCCAATGCTCTCATCTGGAAATATCTATAATCCAGCATGATTTTAGTTAGATGTCCACTTCCCTTGGGTCTGTCCGAGTTTCCCATGGATCCCTAAAGCTTGTTTACGGCCACCAGTCCTGGCTCTCAATGTTCTGTGCTCTTATTTAGTTCTAATTTACCCCTTCATGTCTTCTAAGAGTCCAGTAAGCAGTGGAAGGGTTGGTAATGCTGCTAAACATACTGACCTCCCATGGTTTTGCAGATTCTCTGGTTCGGCACCAGTCAGTTCCTGACAATGCCAGACTAGAGGGGTTCAACCTGTATTTGGTCAATACAAGACATACAGCATATAGCTTTATTATTTAAAACCTCAACAGGTATCTTGCATTTGTACAGTGAAGGAATAAGATGCCATTACTCCTTTACAAAGTAAAGTTTTGTAAAACTGTCTTAAGAAATGTCAACTATTATAGATAGGGATGACGACATTTCCTATTATGCAGGTTGCCTGACACTATGCATTGCAATACTGTTTTCACTTGCTTATAAATTTGCCAGACATTAACTGTTCAGGCTGAAATCATCCATGTCAGGTGCTCATCCAGCTAGATCATTATTTTTTAATTTATTTTGAAAATTTCAACCAAAACAGTTTAGACATTTCTGAGAATGAGGCTAGAGAAAAATACACTGTTTTTCAGTGTTGGAAAAACACCAGTGATCTTTGCTCTGAAAAGCTCTAGTGCTCACATGCTTTGGAGCAGAGACCTGAAATTTGACTCAGTGATGGCATTTATGTTAGGGATGTGCCTTTTGCTATCCTCCTGAAAAACAGCTGAAATTTGGCCAGGAGGGAAGTATTTGGGGCGGGGGCGGGGGGGTGTCACAGTTCACACATGTTCAGGAGAGACTTGCTGGAGTTTAATAGCTAAAATTTTTGAAGGATCCATCCCTTCAGAGTTCTTAGTCCTGAAGGCTATATAAAAACAGCTATACTGGGGTCAGACCAAAGGCCTTGTATCCTGTCTTCCAATAGAGGCCAATGCCAGATGCCCCAGAGGAAGTGACCAGAAAAGGTAATCCACCCATCACTCATTTCTAGCCTCTGGCAAACAGAGGCTAGGAACACACCTCTCCTACCCATCCTGGCTAATCAGTATTGATGGACCTATCACCCATGAGTTTATCTAGTTCATATCCCACTCCCAAAGCAACATGGAGCATGCTCCTTGTGGTTCCTAGTGTTCAAAAGAAAGCCACAAAGCCAATGAGCAGACTTAACCCAGACCAGGACTCTGGGATTGCACACACTTCATATTGGCATTTTCTAACTTTGGAGCGTTTGACTTAGCAACCTCATGCATCTGTGTTTGTGTGTGTGCTTGCATGAAAGTAATATAACAGTGTGACAGGGTGGTTGGCCCACAATGGAATGAAAAGGGTTAGAAAAAGCTATAGGAGTGGGCAGTCCCAGGAGCCAATTAGTGGGAGGCATGAAACATCCAATCATGGGCCAGCGAGGCACTATCAGAAGGACTTCTGAGCAAGAAAAGCTCACTCTTGCTCCAGCTCTAGAGCAAGAGGATTGAGGTGCCTGCTAAGGAGGTTCCTTGGACAGCCATACTGGGGAATAGTAAGGCAAGCCAGGGAAGATCTGAAGTGAGTAATTCCCAGGCTGAGGAGCAATGACAGGAGCCTGAAGGGTTCTAGTCTGTACTCCCTTGCCAATGAGGAGTGGCCATTTCAGACTGCAATTTGCTCCTTGATGCAGGGGCTAGATGACAATTGCCATTGGGTCACAGAGGCCAGGTGGATATGGGGCACAGAGGGAGGGGGGAAACCTTGGGTTCCTTGGGAGGGAGAACCTCAGAGTGCGAGTACACTAACAAGGGGCAGAACCATGACATAAGGGACATGGGTCCTGACACAAGGTGGTGGAGCCATTAACAGGAAGAGAGTGCTCTGGAAGCAGAAGTGACCTAATTCCCCAAGTGACCAGCAAGAAGTACCACAAAGGTGAGTCACAAAGGGTTAAAAACAGAGTCAAGTTTTTTCTATTTGTAAGGCCTTTGACTGAATGAGATTTCAGTCACCTGAAAAGAAGGGTCTAGAATAATACAATTTTAAATTGTTTAGTGTCAAACATCTAATTGTGATTTACAAAAGCAAATCAAAAGGTACCAAAAAAAAAAAAAAAAAACCATAATAAACCACACAACTACAACCTTTACAATTTTTGTGTTGTGCTTTTATGAACTGACTCTTATAAAACTTTGTAACTTATATATAGCACTTTTAAATACTGTAAGGTATTTTTTAAATCGGTATTTTTAACAATGCTACAGTAGAATCTCAACATTCATGAGTGCCACATTTGCAAATTCAAATATGTGCAAGTGGCCTTGCTTCCCCAGGGCTCCAGGGCCGGGAGCACCGGCGACTGCTGTGGGTTCCCCGGGGCGTTGGGGCCAGAATGCTGGTGGACGCTGCCTCTTTCCTGGGGCCCCGGGCGGGGAGTGCCCATGCTGCTCCTTCCCGGAGAGCTCTGAGCCACTCCCCCCACCCATTCACAAAACTCAACATTCGCGACGGTTCTGAACACAGAACCCTCACAAATGTTGAGACCCTACTGTATATACTTTTGAAATACAGTGAGGTTTCTTCCAACCCTAGGATTTTATTTATTTTTACATATATATAAAATATTATGTTAAATAAACATGGGGGGATAACTATGCGAAGCAGCAACCTGGGTACTCAATACCACTGTACTCCATCTTATGTAAAAAGACAAAATACCACATGACCTCTGCGACTTATGTTTTCCCCCCTTTGGTTGGGCATCACTCCCATAAAAGATATTCACCTTAATTCTGTGCTTATCCTGGATATTCCAGAGTGTTAGCAAAGCATTTCTTCTTAAAAAAATTACTTAAAACTTACAGAAACTGAACACACACACACTTTGGTTTTAAACTTTTTCTTTAAAAGGACATCCATACATGCTGAACGATGATGCCAACTCTCGCATATCTTGTACTTATTTATGCAACATTAGAATGAAAAACCCCTACAACTTTGGTTCAGCTTTGGTTCTAGAAGGAAAGACAAATTCAGAACACTGTGTTTCTTCTAACAGATCCCTACTTACTCACACCTCTACTAACCATTTATCAAACTGTCCTGCATACAAGAGCAAGGTAGTTGAGGGGGCATAAAACAGACACCTTAATCTCTTGTGTCAGTGCACCGGGCTGCTGCTTCTTGAGCATGGAAGACAGTATGTGGAGACAGTAAGTGCCACAGAGCCACTGTGGGTCACCCTTATAGATATATGAGTAGGATAGAGTAGAAAGCTGGAGTCTCAAACTCTCAGCCTTTGGGCCATCTACAACAGGAGCATGTTTCCAATTTGGCCAGGAGTCCAGGGGGAGTGGGAGTGGATCCATCCCCAAGCCCTGCCCTTTCCTGACACCACTCTGTCTGGCCTAGAGAATTACGGGCGGGAGGTGGGCCATGGCAGGGCCCCAGCAGTCACTGCAGTCACACAGAAGTGGAGCAACTACACTCACTGAATATCTCCAAGGCTGCATTCCTGGGAAAATGGGATTAATGGCAGGAGAGGACAGGGGAGCAGTGGGAAGTGCCAGGGCTTGGGGACGGGGACAGACATCCCCCCCATCCCAACCCCAAACCACAGGGCCTCCCAGGCCACAGTTCAAAACCCCTCTGGCTGTGGATGGCCCACGAGCTATGAGTTTGAGACCCCTGTACTAGAGTCTTAAACCCTGCTCCTCTTCTCTCTAACACCGTGTGCTGAGCAGGCCCAAAAGCAACTTAAAGTTTCTTACAGATACTATTGTATTGCCCTCCCATCCCCCACCCCCAGGGCAGAGGGCTGTGGGGTGGGGTGAGGTGAGAGGTGCAATAGGATAGTACCTGTAAGACATTTAAGTGCGGGGGGCCTCAAGGCACAGGGGTGGGGTGGGGCAGGTGCAAGAGTTAGGGCAGGAGGTGGAGGTATGTGGCGCAGTGCAGAAGTCAGGGTTGAAAAGTGAGAAGGGCTCAAGGCAGGGCACTGGGTGTGTGTGTGGTGGGTTGGAGGAATCGGGATGCAAGGGGCTAAGGGTGCAGAAATCAGGTTAGGGAGTTGGGGGGGCCTCAGGGCAGGGGTTTGAGGAGTGCATGAGTACAAGGGCAGTCTTTTAGGGAAGCCAGAGGGGCTGAAGTCCCCAGCCCCTCACCCTTCCTACTGACACTGCTTGTTGCTTGCTGTTTCCCTTCCATCACTGTCAGGGAGTGAGAAGAAAGCTCACAGTGTAGGTCACTCACTTCTCCCTCCTCTCTGCACCAGCCAGGAGGGAGAGGAACGCAGGAATCCTGTGTGTCTTCCTCCCTCCCCTGGCCAGGACTGGAACCTTTCTCCTCCTGGCCTCCCTTCATGGTGCCCTAAGATAGGGGCCCAGGCAGTCCCAGACCAGTGCGGGGCATGCCCTCAGCCAGCCACTTCCACCTGCCTCCTGCTTAGTTTAGCAGCCTGCAGGAGACGCCCAGGGGACTAGCTGGGAACACACCCCCAGCTCTCCTGCAGTGGCTCTCCCCAGCCAGCTCTTCCTGGGGCATGCCACCTTACTTTCACCTTAGTGCTGAGCAGCCTAGTTATGCAAACACGTTGGGAAACGGACACTACAAGAACAGATTTAAGAGCCCTCACAGATTACTTCCTGCCAGGGCAGTGGGCAGGTGACGACTCCACAAGCCTGTTTCTCTGCTGGGCTGCTCCAGGGCAGTGCCTTACTCTGGACTAGACTACAAACTGACCAACTAACCCTTCCAAATTACAGAGCTAGAAGTTACAGAGCTGCACACTACGCCCAGCTGCACAGCACAACTTTGTAGAACCTGGAGTGAAAGATACATGGATTTCTCACCACATCTGACCTCGCTTCTAGCCCACATAGAAACATGGAACTACAGCAAAGCCCAAGGCAAATCAGGAACTGAGAAGCACTTTGTTATTGAACGACATTTTTGCTGCTGGAAAACAAGTTCAAATTGAACAGCTTCCAAACATTACAAACCTTTGGTATTAATAAGATAAGGAATTTATAATCACCTTTTTTTTTTGTCTGAACAAACACATGAAATTTAAATTTTATTAACTTGGTCCTGGCTAGAAAAAAGTCATTCAGACAACCAATCTATCTGATGCCATAGTTCAGATCTTAACATTTCAACTACTCTCTTTTTCCAATTGCTTAGACACAAATTGTTCTGTTACACAATATCAACTTGTCTACTCAGACAACTGTACCAATATCAACATGATTAAATTGAATGTAAAAGGTTTTTGGTAAACCTAATCACCAACCGCAAATTTTTCCTATTACTGAAGCCTCATGCACACACAGATTTTGTATCTATCTTATTTTTGTCTAGAGCTCTGATATTTATCTCCAACTAAAAGTTAAATTGGTGCACACCCCCTGCTCTCCCCAGTGTGGACACACATATTGGTTTAATACACACACACACACCCCTACTGATACAAGTAAATCTGCTCTTCTTGTATTACTCCTACTTTCATGTGTGCTACCCACTTGGGCATGTGAAGCCCCTTGGTCTCTGAGAACCTCTCCTCCCTGCACCCTAAAAATAATTAGCCTGGGCTGATCTCTCCTTAGTGCTCTATTAAAGTAGCAGTACTTGAACCATTCTGATTCCTCCATCATGTCTAGACACAAGGTTCAAAAGCTCCCTCACTACACAGCCAATAGGCATTTTTAACTCACCTTGGGTAAGATGTGTGTGCCTGTCAAATCTCAGAACAGAAACACTTTGATGGCCAAATTACTTTACATTACTTTATTCTAATCTCTCTCTCTCTCACACACACAGTCTATGCAAGTAAACTTCTATTGACTTCTGTGAAATTCTGCCTGTGTACTAACTGCAGGATTAGACTCAAAAACAAAATGATTTTTTTCAGCCAACTACATAACGATTTTCAATAAAAGAATTCTTAAAGACCATGAAAAGACATGAGTTTTAAACCATATTCTCATTGGTGTCAAGGTAGAATTCTGCTTCAAAATCATCAGTGACATAACATAGCCTTTAAAGCACACAAGAAATATAAAGTCTCACACTTGATCCCTTTTTCACACTCCACTGTCCTTCCTTCTACACTGGTGTCTTTTAAAGGTCTCATCTACATGTTAGTTTTTCCATTTGTCAAGTAAACCGAACCAGCGCTCAAGCAAGACAAACAACATTTCTTGCCCAAGTATCCAGTTTAGCCTGATCACCAGGTTGCTCATTTCACCTCCACTTAAGGCTTGTCTGTGTGCTCCCATATGCCTTCTCGCCAGACTCGGGATGATTTGGCTCAACTTCATAATGTTGGGTTCACTGTTAAAGGTGAACTATTTCTAGGCTGGCTAGGAAATCCCTCCCACAGACTCAATGTCTCCTAAACACTAAGACAGACCTTAAAAATATCCCCTGCTCCCTAAGAAAATCAAGAGGAAAGGAAACTAGCTACTCAGAGCTTCCTAGCCACAAGGGAAGTGAAAAAGGGGGCTTATGGGAACACCAAGGAGACAGAAGTTATGGCTTCCCTATCACCAATCCTGAGAATCATTAGGGACCACAGTCTCCTGGTTTCACTGACTTTAAACTACCTGATTCTGCCAAGGTGAGGCCCCTTCCTTCATGGATAATTGGTTCATGCAGGATGTTTGCTATAATTCACTTCTTGGAGACACATGTAATTCAGCTCTCCCTTAGGAAAAGAGTCTGTGCAAATTTTCACTGGAGGTTAAGCAGGTATGACAAGCAACAATGCTAGAGGAAAAAAAGCTGGGTGAGGGAATAGCTTTTATTTAATGGGATCGACATAGCTACAACAATCCTGCAAGGGCACAAGCCCATGGCTGTAAGTAGACCTAACAAATTATAATCTTCCCCATAATAAATAGGTGCAGCCCCAATCACTGAGTTCAACCAAGAGACTTAAACAGGCTTGTGACAGTATAAGACGGAAGGGTGGGAGGTGAGGAGAACAGACTGATAATGTGTTTTTGCTTTCCTTAAAGCAACACCGTCACACAAGGATTGAATTTTCAGTGGTCAACAGGGCCCTAAATGTGTAATGGTACTTACAGTTTTATCTTTCTCACACATATTTGGACACATAAGCAAACCTGCACTGGTTCCAAGGGCAACACCATTAGAAATCCGCCCACAGGGAAACACAGTTCCAGATATTGTGGCATATTTCCTGCAGCCTAAGGCAGATTGTCCTTAACCTGAGAATGCTTTTTAACTGCCATTTCCCATGAGAGTCACTCGCTATTTGTTTTGTTATCCCCTTGGCATTTTAAACTCTGAAGTTTTAACAGGCGTCTGGGGTAATACATGAAGACGGTTCTAGCTGACCAACTCAGCTAGAGGGGTCGGCCAACCAGCCTGACCGACCCCACCAGCAAAGGGAAAAACAAACAGAACCAAACAGCTACCCTAGGTCCAGAATCAAAGGATCCAACCAAGTTCTACTGGAAAATTAATGGACACCAGCCAATATACTAATCTTCTAAGTGGCTTGGGAATACAACACACGCACACTACCATATTCTCAGGAAAGAAGGAGCATAAGTCTAATTTTGGCAATGTGAACAACATGGCTAACATGATTAGCAATAAAACATGCCAGGAGTTGATGATTTCGCACTGAAGTGCATTTATTTCTTTATATCTCCTCATGGTGTCAGATACTTCAGATATACACATTTACAACCTGCCCTCTACTAGTTTAAAAAATTAGGTCAAGGATAATGTTACTAGAGAACAAGATTTTAATAAAATTGTTATAATTAGATTGTTCAGAAAAAAAAAGTCTCTGCTTTTTATTGGGAAAAGAATAGAATAAAAGAACTAAGTTGTGGGGTTCTGAGAAGACACTTTTGCTAACAATATGCCCTGTATCATTTTAGTCATTTTGATGCTATCTGTGTGTTAAATGAAAAACTACGAATTATGTTCTGAAGGTTTACTAATTTCTCATGAAAATAAAATAATAAACCCCCCATAATACTTTAACCTCTCCACAGAAAAAAAATGGTCTCAGAGAGGGAACTGTATTAGTCTGTAGCTTCACAAACAAAAAGCAGTCCTCTATTATCTTCAAGGCTAATAGATTTATTACGTCATGAGCTTTCATGGGTAAGACTCGCTTCATCTGAAAAGAGTCTCTTGTGGTTCATTATGAACACAGGATGTGTACCTCTCAGATACAAATGCATGCACTTGCTTGGCTGAAGTGTCTTGCAACTTGAGCATAATACATTTTGCTGTATGTTTTTTCAAGAAATCATCATATATTAAAGAAAGATTGTACCAATATTTTACTGTTATTTTTCTTCTGAGATAATACATGGCAGACCACATTGCCTTTCATTGTTATGCAGGCAGAATTCACCTATTCCACACACACAACCTGGCAAGTTCAAAACCATATCCATTCCGTTGACCTGCTTTGCTAAGTTGTTCCAATGGCTAACCTGAAAACAGTTTGTGGCTTTATTTTCATTGAAATTAAACTGATGTTATACCGTTTTCTTAAGAGAGCTCCTGCTTATCATTACAATTACCAGGCACCTTGTTGCACCCCGGGCAACCTAGCTGATTTCCCAAAGTACACATTTATCTGGATCTGAACTTCCATTCATCCTTAATTACTCAAATGCTTTTTAATTTTCACACTTTTGCATTATACATATAGTAGAAGATTTACCCAGTATTGCTCAGCTCCTTTGGGGAAGGGGGCTGAGGCTCTGGGGGTGCAGGAGTCAGGGCAGACAGCTGGAGATGTCAGGGAAGTGGGTGTGTAGATATGAGGGGGCTTAGAAGAGAGATTGCAGGAGGTGGTGTGTGGGGAGAGGGAGGCAGTTTGAGAAGAGAGAGTGAGGGGTGCAGGAGTCAGGGTGGGGAGGCAGCTGGCAGCTGCTCCTCATGGCTGGCCCAGGGCCATGCTGCCTGTTGGCAGTGTTGCTTGCTTGCTTGTTGCCCCCCAAGCCCCATAGTCATTCTGAAGTAAAACTGTTCCTGCTACCATACTTCTCCCTCTCCATCTGATCAGGAACAATCGTAGTCCATGCACATTCCATTGCCCCGGCACAATCAAACCCTTACCTTGCTTTAAGTTAGCATGACAGAAAGCTGAACATCAAATTTGGTGGTCTTAGCTCTTACAATCTAGGAAGAGTTCTTGAATAAATGGATTCACAGATGGACACACAGACAGACACATGAAAGTTCTCATATCTATAGCTGATTGCAGCATCACAATATCAAAGGATGGATATATGAATACATGTTCAAGAAACTATTTATATCACTACATAGCAAAAGATGCTAGTTGTCATAACATGGAACAGAATAGAAATTATAGATGTGTTACTCATCGACAAAGCTTTAAGTTTGTTTCAGGGAAGAGACACAATAGATCCTTGTTCTGTGAGCCTGCAGACGGAATAGTCATACATGAGTAAATTGGAGTTGCTTTAGTTACAGTCAATCTCTGTTTCATTCACATAGCATTAGCTTCAGTTAATAAAATTGTATTGCTACGACATATCACTATTTAAAAAAAATCAAAACTAAAAATCCCTCTATTATGGCTAGAGCACAGTTCCGCTTTCACTTGAAATGACATGCTGTTCAATGGATGCTCGCATGTTAGTTACCTGATGTCTACAAACCTCTGCTCTAATGGTGTTAAAACTGTGACCCAAATGACGTCAATTACAAACCTCCCATTGACTTTAGAGGAACTAGGATTTCACCCTGGGGACACTCACTCACCTACAAAAGAGGACACTGATCCAAAGTGATAGGTATCCTCCACCAAAGTTAGAAAAATAAAATTAAATAAAGCCTTTCACCTCTCACAACCTACCAAATTGAAGCCAGTATAAAACATAGGCACCATTGGCTAGAGTGGTAACAGCATGAGACACACTATTTGTATTCTATTTTAAAATGCACATACCTCTGGTACTTCATGGCAAATGATTAGCTAACACCCTCAAAGCGAAAAAACACTGGTAAAGAACTGATCATAAAAAAAAAAAAGCTGACGGGTTTACTGACACAGTACCAGATTAATTTATTTTTTATTTTCTTTTCAGAATAAACTTTACTTCCCAGAAATAAACATTTCATAAGTTACTCCTCTGGACAACAGTCAAACACAAATTAATGTCTCAATCCAAATTTCTACTTCACTTTTAAAGCTAATGAAATACTTTTCATATAGATAACCTTTAAATTAAAATTATACTATAACTTCAGTAGAACAACAAAAGCAATACTGAACATACTTAATTCCTAGACTCCAAGGCTAGAAGGGACCACTGTGATCATCTAGTCTGACCTCTGTCTAACACAGGGCCATAAAACTTCCCCAAAATAAGCTCTATGGTATATATCTTGGAAAAACTTCCAATATGGATTCAAAGGTTATTAATAATGGTGAATCCACACATACCTAGGTGAAGCATTTCAAAGGCTAACTTTCCTCACTGTTGAAAATATGGTGTCAAGTATCGGAGGGGTAGCCATGTTAGTCTGGATCTGTAACAGCAACGAAGGGTCCTGTGGCACCTTATAGACTAACAGAAAAGTTTTCTGTTAGTCTATAAGGTGCCACAGGACCCTTCATTGTTGTTGAAAACGTGTCTTCTTTCTGGTCTGAATTTGCTTAGGTTCAACTTACAAATACAAAAGTGGGGAAATTGCTGTGGTAATGCATAAGATAGTTGAGATCTCCTTGGACCAAGGCTTGTTACCTGATTCTGAGAAAACCTTGAAGGGACAGGCCACCCTGCTATATATTAATTTCTGTAAATCATTCCAAATATCATGTGTTGAAAGTAGAGTCACAAAAGAAAACAAATCAATCTACAAAGTAATATCAGGCCTACAAATTCTAATCTTCTTTTAGCAATTTTGAGTGTGCACAAATGTTTTAGTGTCTGAAAGAAACAGAGATGGCAACATAATTTTGAATGCTTCAAAGTTGAAATTGTCAAAAATTGGAAAAAATTGTAAATTTCCATTTTTCTTGTTGAAACAGCTCTGTACTTTGCTAGATAATATGAAAATTGCAGTGACAAAAGAGAGGATGCGAATGGCAAACATTTTCAATGATTTTGTCTTCATTCTCAGATCCATTCTAGAATCACAATGATATGTGATGACTAAATGAAAAACAAAATAAAAGCAATCTTTCAGATGCATAAGTCAACCATGCAACAAGCCAGTACCTTCCTGATGTGGCCTTCATTATTATCCTGTTATCAAAGTCAATTTCTTCTCACCTTGAACAAAGAAGTGTACTCACAAAAGGAAAGGAATTATGTACTGTCTCAGCTTAATTGAAGAATTTCTGCCTAAAAATTTCCTCAAACTCCTGTCTATATTCTTCTGTGATACAGTTTTAAACAAACCACCTGATGCACTGACAACACCATTCAAACATCTGATCTTCCTATGTACCCTTATTCTGCATTTAGATCTGCATGGGTGGATCATTGAGCTGTATAAAGCCAGACAGAAGTAACTGAGTTTTATGTAGAGCAAGATGAATAAACTTCAAGAATCAGGCTTTAGAGCAAAATCTTCATATGGAAAAGACAAGGGCTGAGATTTCAGAGCAAGGGAGGGAACGTGACCACAGCCCTTCTACTCATATTTTTAAAAAGTGGGAGGCTAAGTCCCCTGCATAGCTTTAAAAAAAAAGAAAGAAAAAAATCACAGCTCTCTTTTTTCTTTTTCACCTTGTCCTCTTCACTCTGCATGTAGTCCCATTGATTTTAAAGGTGCTGTAGCTTAATAAGGTGAGAGCAGGTGGCAACACGAGGACCAATCAAGAGTTTTTTAAATGTGTATTTTAAAAGATTTAAAAGGACTCCTTAACTGACAGAACACAAAAATATTTGGATACTTTTGACGTTTCTATTCTGTATAATTTAGAACAAAATCCAATTTTTAAAATGATTTAAGTAGTTAAAGCCTAAATCCCATTGAAAGGCAGTGTGCATGGGGGGAGGGGTTGAACTGAGGAAAAAAAGAACACAAAAACAGGGACAGTCTTTTGTTCTATGTTTGTATAGCACATAGCACAAAGGGGTGCAAGTCCACAACTGCAGGGATCACGGGTGCTATCGTTAACACAAATAATAAAACAAAAAATAGACAACTAAATGGTGAAAAATATCTTTGATATTAAACATTTGTAATTAGAACAATATATCGAAGGTACATAATTAAATCTTTTAACCCTTGGTATGAAAACCACAAAACATGAAAATGCAAATAATATGAAATCTGCTTTCGAATAATCCAAAACTGTAATTTTCCACAGCTGACATATTTTTACAGGATGATGTTCCCCCCTTTCAACCTGACACTTTACTTTCCAGTAAGTCACTACAATGTAATGAAGGAATGCAACTCGATAGTCACAAGCTTATTATTAACTTGTTCAAATATTTTCTTTTTTATTTGAGAAATAGAAAGTAGTACCTTCCATGAGTACGAAACTACATGTAGGGGGCCAGATTCTAAAGTCAATGTCAAAAACTCCCATTTATTCAAACAGGTTTATTTTGTTGCTTTTACATAATATTATCTCTCGATTCCTTATCAGACTTTTGAAAAGAATCATAATGTTTCATTCTTACAGCCATGTTTCACTTAGACAATTTTTTTCTTTTAAAATAATCAGAAGTGAAAAAAGTCTACAATTCTGAATGTAATTGCCTGCACCAACATAAAAGCCTATTTGTATTTAACTCACTCACCATTTTTAAGATTGGTTTTTAACCTTAACCTTACATCGGATCTTCCCGATGCGTTAGAAAAATTCTGAAGATAAGGCTTTTTATTAAAATGTGCTGTGTTGGTTTTCTCATTTCAGTTCATAAAATGATATACTACCTGATTGTTTGTCACTTGATGTTTTGACATAAGAGTATCTTATTCCATAAACTGAATGATCATGTGTGTCCTTCTAAGCAAAAAAAGTACTTAGCACCTATTTGAATTATATCTTTTCATAGCGCCATTTAAATTTCTTTGCAATTCTGCCTAATCCAGTTCCATCACTATACATTTTTTCCCCGCTTACAGATTAGTAGAATGTGCATTAATTTCTTCAGTTATATGCCATGGAAGCCACAGGAAGCGCAACAACCTGGATAAAATAACTATTGCTGAAATGGCTTGTGCTCTATTCTGCATTATAACTTACATTTAAGTAAACATTTGCATCAAAGATAAATTCACTTTTGAAGTGAGGCTCTATAACTATTTGATGAACTTCAGAAGGTCTAGCAACTTTTATACTACCTTATAATATGAAGAGCTATGCTTGTAATGTTATAGTTTGTAATTTTATAGGTAGAAATAGGGTAATAGGTATTTTGCATTTGCTATCTTACATTCCATGGTTCTTTTCTGAATTAGGAAGACTGGAATGCTACTTATATATTTTCTCACATAGTAAAGCAGTAAAGAAGCACTTCAAAAGACTAACAAAATAATTTATTAGGTGAGCTTTCATGGGACAGACCCACTTCTTCAGACCATAGCCATATCAGAACAGACTCAATATTTAAGGCACAGAGAACCAAAAACAGTAATCAAGGTTAACAAATCAGAAAAAAAAATTATCAAGGTGAGCAAATCAGAGAGTTCAGGGGCAGGGGGGCGGGGTGCCAAGAATTAGATTAAGCCAAGTGTGCAAAAGAGTCCCTATAATGACCCAGAAAATTCACATCCAGGTTCAAACCACGGTGTTAATGTGTCAAATTTGAATATAAAAGAGTTCAGCAGTCTCTCTTTCCAAAGTAGTGTGAAAATTCCTCTTCATTAAGACACAAACTCTTAAGTCATTAACAGAATGGCCCACTCCATTAAAATGTCGGCTGACCGGTCAGTGGATCAGGAGTGTTTTTGTGTCTGTTTTGTGCTCATTAACTCTTTGTCTAAGACAGTCTGAAGTCTGTCCAATATACAAAGCATCTGGGCATTCTTGGCACATGATGGCATATATGATGTTAGCTGAGGAACATGAGAATGTGCCCGTGATTCTGTGAATAACCTGGTTAGGTCCAGTGATGGTATCCCCAGAATAGATACGTGGACAAAGCTGGCAGCGGGCTTTGTGGCAAGGAAAAGTCCCAGGACTGGTGTTCTTGTGGTACAGAATGTGGCTGTTGGTGAGAATCCTCATAAGGTTGGGAGGTTGTCTGTAGGAGAGAACAGGCCTGTGACCTAGGGCCTTCTGGAGTGTGGCACCCTGATTAAGGATATAGATTGTCTTTAATAATGCGTTGCAGTGGTTTGAGGTGGGGGCTGTAGGAAACAACCAGTGGTGTTCTGTTCTTGGCTTTTTTGGGCCTATCTTGCAGTAGCTGGTTTCTGGGTATTCGTCTGGCCCTGTCAATTTGTTTTTTAATTTCTCCTGGCGGGTAATTCAGGTTTATGAATATTTGGTAAAGATCTTGTAGTTTTTGGTCTCTGTCAGTAGGGTCAGAGCAAATGTGATTGTACCTAAGGGTTTGACTGAAACAATGGATCTAGTTATGTGTGCAGGATGGAAGCCAGAAGCGTGTAGGTAGGCATAGCGATCAGTGGGTTTCCTGTAGAGGATGGTACCGATCAGGCCATCCTTGATTTGTACTGTAGTGTCCAGGAAATGCGTCTGTCGCGTGGAGAAATCAAGGCATAAGATGATGGTTTACAGTCAAAGCCCAAACCTGATGATTCTCACCCACAACCACTGTCTAGTATTTTAATGGAATGGGCCATTCTGTTAATGACTTAAGTCTGCCTCTTACTGAAGAGGAATTTTCGCAACAGTCTTGAAAGAGAGGCTGCTGAACTCTTATTTTCAAATTCGACACATTAAGACATGGTTTGAACCACAATGCGAATTGTCTGAGTCATTATGGGGGCTCTTTTGCATGCTTGGCTTAATCTAATTCTTGACTCCCCCCATCCCCCACCCCTCCACTCTCTGATTTGCTCACCTTGATAATTTTTTTTTCTGATTTGTCAACCTTGATTACTATTTTTGGTTCTCAATGCCTTAAATATTGAGTCTGTTCTGGTATGGCTATGGTCTGAAGAAGTGGGTCTGTCCCACGAAAGCTCACCTAATAAATTATTGTTAGTCTTTAAAGTGCTACTTTACTGCTTTTTTATTTTGATAGTATATAGACTAGCACAGCTTTTTCTCTGTTACTTATCATACAGTACTGTATATAGCTAGATATACATAGACTCACAAACCAAGCCTTCAGGACTAAACTGCTACGCAGGATCTTTTCATACATTAAACGCTGATGAAATACCATAATCGGTAACTTCTTGAAGAGGCTGTTTTTTTATTCTTATGGAAATACCAGCCTTGCTCAGTACAGAATTCTTCATAACAAAGCATTTTGCAAACATAAACTAAGACTACATCACTCATTGCTGAAATACATCACCCTTTCGTGGGAAACACAGGAGATTAGATAGTTGAAAACATGCAGTACTACTGATACTCTACTGAACAGATTAGGAAACAACTATAGCTGTAATCTAGTTAAGACTCCAACATCAATAATCCTAACTAGATAAAGCAGTGATGTATCACAGGAGATGTCTACGTAGGCAAGTTAAGTCAAAGCCCTCTGTTGTGCAGCTGGTAAAGCACTGTACATAAGTCACACCAACACTATGCATATATGAAAGGCGTGTTCTGGTTTTTAGTTTTCATCACATGTCCACATAGCAACAGCTTGTTGCAAACTGAGGGTATTGCATTCTGGCAGGCCATTGTCCTCTGCTTCACAAACACAGCAGCATGCACGCTGGGTTTCTTTTCATTGTGCAATGTAGGAAGCCAGGTGGCTTAAATTTTTTTAAAAAATCCTTGTCTCCACCCCCTTTTTACTTTCTGGGCCGATCAGGGCCATTTTCAAACCACTGTCAGGCAGCATGTACGCAGCAATGCTTCACTCCGCTGTGATAACAGCTGCAAATACACAGCTGTATCTATCTGTGCTATATCTGTGCTGCTAGCTCTGCTGTGTTTCAACACTCAAAACCAGACAAATTCAGGTTTTATTGTCCCTCACAGCAGCTCCTCTGACACCAGGTAAAGACTTAGTGGAAGTGGGACAGGGAAGAAGACAATGTCAAGGAACATTGGTAGTGGAGGACTGGTTCCTGGATCAGCTATATTCCATGCAGGGCCATTTTTGGACTTGGGAGACCTTCACAGATTGGTGGGAAAGATCATTCTGCAGACTGGAATGACCACCCATGATGAAGAATATCAGGATGTGGAGGGCTACCCTTCTCTTGGAGATATGTGCTGAATTGATCCCCAGAGGCACACCAGGAGCATACCAACACGCACAAACCCACACCCATGGAGAAA
Source organism: Carettochelys insculpta (assembly GCF_033958435.1). Classification (NCBI taxonomy): domain Eukaryota; kingdom Metazoa; phylum Chordata; order Testudines; family Carettochelyidae; genus Carettochelys; species Carettochelys insculpta. Next base: position 21,022,807 of record NC_134141.1, on the reverse strand, counting down.
CAAGTCTCCACTGCCATCTGAAAGCCAGCTATTACAAAATGCCACCCATTTGCAATCAACTGATGGGCCCACTATCATGTAATAACAATACATTACCTTAGTAGACTTACAATTGGCATATGCAAGATCCAAGTACAAACTTTTCACTCAGCTTTCAACAGCTCATTGTATGGCAACATGTACTGGGCAGTCAACATTAATTTAACCATGGCACAAAAGGGGCAGTGTGGGGGTTGGGGTGGGATGGTTGTTTTGTGGCCTAGTTGGTCTCTTGCTGATACATAAAGTCTGAAAGATTTGTTTGTTTTTCTTTTTATTTGCTTTTTAAACATATTGGCTGTGTCTACACAAGCCCAAAACTTCAAAATGGCCATGCAAATGGTCATTTCGAAGTTTACTAATGAAGCGCTGAAATACATATCCAGCGCCTCATTAGAACGCCGGCAGCCGCGGAACTTCCAAATTGACACGGCTTGCAGCCGTATGGCTCGTCCAGATGCGGCTCCTTTTCGAAAGGAACCCAGCAACTTCAAAATCCCCTTATTCCTAACAGCAGATAGGAAGAAGTGGATTTTGAAGTTGCCAGGATCCTTTCGAAAAGGAGCCTCATCCGGACAAGCAATGCGGCTGGAAGCCGTGTCAATTTCTAAGTGCCGCGGCTGCCGGCGTTCTAATGAGGCGCTGAATATGTATTTCAGCGCTTCATTAGTCAACTTCGAAATGGCCATTTGCATGGCCATTTCGAAGTTCTGGGCTAGTGCAGACATGGCCGCTAGGAGCATCTACTTGTCTGTCCTGTGCTGTCGCTTTATCCCCTTGGATATTGACAGTCCTTGTAGCCATTAGCTGAAATGCAGGAAAATACTGAAACCTGAACAAAAAAACAAAAAATTGTCTCTTCCAACTGTTTATTCAGATGTACGAATTGTACAGGGGGTTCACAATAACCAAAGAATTTTAAACTATCAAAATGAAATCTCTCAGTAAGGTATCATCATACATCTAATAGTTCTTCAATTGCTTGCAACATCTGCTAGCAAAAGCATGACAGACAACTGAATTAATGTGAAAAATTTTTAAAAAACCCCACATCATCTTCATGCATCCTAGAGAAGCAAAAACTAGGGAAAAAAAAATAAAAAGCAACCCCATTTGTTTGTTTTTCTCTCCTTTCCAGGTCATCATCAAGGTTCACGGTCCCAAACAGTCAGTCACAGTTATGTGAACAAGGTATTATGTTTAGAGAAAGCAGTTAGAGTTGCTGAAAAAGAAATAAATAAAAATCTCTGAAAAGTCCAGATTCTGGATAACCTAACACACATTTACACCCTGGATTTAACTGAATATCAGGCCCCCAATCAGGTAGAAGACAGTCCAAATCTTAGTAAACACTGGTCCTAAAACCAGACATTGCCAGACATTCAAATATTCTGGATAATAAAGAGTTATACCCAGAAATGCACAACACTAAAGAAAAACAAGATTAGATATTAACAAACAAAAATGTATGCAGAGTACTTCATTTACCAACAACAGTAGTATTGTACACTGTAAACCTATACCGTATTTGCTGTATTTATTTTCACTATACTGTACCTATGGTAAACGTAACTAAAATTTACTTATGGTTAAAATGCTGGTTACCTGAAAGTTCCAGGTGATAGAACGTGGGATATGAAAGAACTGACTGGATGCCACTAATCCACAAGAAAAGTAGTACTTTTCTAGTAATTTACTGTTAATACCTTGGAGGATTATAAGATCTTCCCCAACCCTAACAAACCCATTCAGGGTATTATCAGAAAGGTCTACTGAACAGACAGTGGAAATGTGGAATAGTCCGCTGAAATTCTGGTTCTGCATGTGGTCTTGGATAAACCATTTTGGGTTAAATTTTCATTTTGGATGCCCAAAATGATAAAAGTTAGTACTAAACTTTTAAGGTGCTGAGCTCATATAAGTCCACTGGAGGCCCATGAGATATAAAGGTTCTCAGTGCTTCTGAAAGCGAGGCTCTTGATGTCAACCAATGTATGTTCAAATACTGAGGTACCCAAAAGTATACATCATGTAGGAAAGGGAAAAATAAAACAGAAGAATATCATAATGACACTGTATAAATCCATGGTACACCCACACCTTGAATAATGTGTACAGATCAAAAAAGATATTAGAATTAGAAAGGGTTCAGAAAAGGGCAACAAAAATTACTTTGGGCTATGAGCAACTTCATATGAGGAGAGATTTAAAAGATTGGAACTTTTCAGCTTTGAAAGGAGGTAACTGATGGGGGATCTGGACACACAAATCAGGACATTTTTTACTCCTCATAAACACAAGACCTAGGAGTCACCCAATGTAATTTAGAGGCAGCCAGTTTAAAACAAGCAAAAGGAACCGTTTTTCTTCTCAGTGCGCTGCCAAGCTGTGGAATTTTTTTGGTGAGGATACTGTGAAGGGCAACACGATAACAGGGGTAAGAAAAGAACTAGGTGAATTTAGGAAGGATGAGTCCATTAATGGCTACTAAACAGAATGGGCAGGGATGCTGAGTGTCCCTAACTTGTTTGCCAGAAGCTGGGAGCAGGTGACACAGGATGGATCACTTGATGAATGTCTGTTCTATTTATTTTGCCTGACACATCTGGCGTTGGTCACTGTCAGAAGACAGGATACTGGGCTAGATACACCACTTGTCTGACCCAGTCTGGTTCATCTTATGTTAGAGTCTTACTTTATAAAATGTTGCCTATCATCTCTGCCTCCCTTTCTTCATCTATAATTACAGGAATAATAAGTATTCAAACAACTACATTTTAAAGAGTAAATGGATAAAAAAATAAGATTTAAGAACTTCTTTGACTCTGCTGCTGTTAAAACTTTGCTCCAGTTACTGCCTGAAGTCAGATTTTGACATATTTCTTTCATAAAACAATAAAAATAACGACAAGGCATTTCTTCCAATAGTGGCCGGCAGGCATTTGCTCTGAAAAGTAAAATCTAGCTTCTTACATCATACACATTTGAGTTGAGAAATGTACTTGATAGTCATCGTCCAGGAAAGAAAACAATATGGTAGAAACAAACTGATTCTTCTCAGTTTGACTGATACTGATCAAGGTTCCCAGCCATAAAAAACGACATGTCTTTCAGTTCATATGCACTGTCCTCCTTCTCCTTCATCTGCACTGTATGCTTCTTGTTCTATCTTCAGAGGCTGAGATCGCAGTTTTTCATCCTCCTCGGTGTAACATCCTTTATGTATTTGAAAACTGTTGCCCCGGCCTGCCCTGCCCTCCCCTCTCACCTGTATTCTCTTCTCCAATGTAAACATCTCACCTTCCCATTTTTCCTATCTTGCCTCATAAATCATGTTTTCTAGACCTTTTTGTTGCTTTCCTCTGGACTCTCTCTTCTTATTTGTCCACAGCTTTCCTCAAATGTGGTACCCAAAACAGGACACAACACTCCAGTTGAGGCATTATCAGAACAAAGTAAAGTGGAAAAATTGCTTCTTGCTTATGAGACACCAAACACTCCCGGTGGCACATTCCAGATTGATTTGAGTGGGTGGAAGATTGTGCTACTGTGTTATACCGTACGCTTAGCTTGTGATCCACTATGACCCCCAGATCCTTTTCTGAAATACTCCTTCCTAGACAGTCATTTCCTGTTTTGTGCATATGCAATTCATTGTACCTTCTTAAGCACAGTGTTTTACATTTGTTCTTATTGGATTTTATCCTGTTTACTTCAGAACATTTTTCCAGTTCGTCCTGATCATTTAAATTTTAATCCTATTCTCCAAAATGCTTACAACTCCTCCCAGCTTGGTGTCATCTGCAAGCTTTATAGATGGGCTTTCTATGCTATTATCTAAATGAGGACCTCACTCAATCAAGCCCACTGACGGGGGCAGGGAGAACTAAGGGGTGCAGAAGCCTCAGGGCCCAGCACTTTAAAAAGGCCTGCAGCTCTTGGATGCTGCTGCTACTGCAGCAGTGAGAGCCCCAGGCCCTTTAAATCACCCTCAGAGCCATGGACAGTACACACTGGGCAGTGCTAAAGGGCTGGCTGGGAGAGGCTTGCCGCAGCCCCGCTTCTTCCATCTGAGGTACTGTCCTTTCCGTGGTGCGGAGCCAGGAGGCCGTCAAGTCTCTGGGACACCCTGCACTCCCTATACCCTTCCAGCTTGACTGAACCACTGATAACTACTTTCTATAAATGGTTTACCAGCCAATTAACTCTTCATTCACCTCACGGTAGCTCTACCAGGCTAGATTTCCCTAGTTTGTTTATGAGAAGGTCATGTGAGACACTAACAAAAGCCACACGTCAAGATACATTACATCTACCACTTCCCCCCCATCAACAAGGATTGTTACCCTGTCAAAGAAATCTATTAGGTTGGTTTGACATGATTTGGCCTTAACAAATCCATGCTGATTGTTACTTTTCACCTTTCTATTTTCTAGGTATTTACAAACTGACTGCTTGATGATTTGCTCCATTATCTTTACAAGTACTGAAGTTAACCTGACTAGTCTGTAATTCCCCCTATTGTCCTTATTTTCCTTTTTATAGTCTGGCATCTTTACCCTTACTCTGTTTTCTGGAATCTCTATGGTCTAATTTGAAAATATATTAAAGTCCTTGAAAAATGTGAGTTAATGGATACTATTTTAAAAAATAAATTATTTTTGTGTGATGCATCAGAGCAATTACCTTCTCTCAGAATCATTTTATTCTGCAAATATTTTAACACATCTAGTTATTAATGAAATTAGTTTGCAGAATTCCTTATGGAATCAGGTTTGGTAGCCCAGCAGCTGTCCACTGCAGATGCAGGTTTATGGGTTTCAGTTTCTGGGAGTAAGTCTCTTTCATGTGGGCCAGAAGATTAGGAAGCAGCAAGCATACTTACTATTGAAAACAACTCAGTCATTAAAGCCAGGATGAGATGACAGATTTCCTATCTGTAAACTAGCATCCTGTAAATAGCAACTAAAACTTTTTCTCTGCTAGAGAATTTTGGGATGAAATCTCAGCTATTAAAGTAAAAGAGGATTTTGTCCCTGACTTCAGTGGGGTCAGGATTTCACACTGGCTGTGTCTACATTACCACCTTCCTTCGAAGGAAGGATGGCACTGAGGCTGTTCGGAGTTTACTAATGAAGTGCTGCCATGCATAGGCAGCACTTCATTAAGCAAATTTTCCCCCCTCCCCGGCAGCAACTCCGAAGTTTTAAACTTCAAAGTGCCAGCACATGTCTAGCCGCAGTGCACCTGCCAGTACTTCGACATGCCCAGGCATCTTCGAAGTCCCCTTACTCCTCAAAATGAGGTGATTAAACAGACCCACTTCCTGATACATTTAAAATGACTCAGACAATAAAGCAAAGGAGGTAAGATCCCCAGATCTACCTATGTCATCATTTTGCCAAGGATATGGTGGTACCTGTGGACTATGCTGCTGCTAGTTTAACAGAAATCAACAGGAAAGAAGCCTAGTCATTTACAGCATTTTCACCAAAGCATAAGTCCATTAAAGTCAATGGAGTTATGAATTACAGTGATGTACCTGAATGAGCACACAATCTGTGCATTATGGTTATTATTACAGCCATATTTTAGTTCAAGAAGAAAACTCTTAGGTGACTTCTACATATGTAACCAATCGTGAACAGTTATTTTACTGGGAAAAAGTCTTCCTCGTCTGTTGCTAGAAATAAGGAACAGGATAATTCTGAAAGGCCTGCAGTGATGCATTTTATATTAAAAATTGTCAGAGAGAACTTCCATTTCTAAAAGTTTATCAGGATTATCTTCATCTTTCCTCGCTGCTTGAGTGTAAGTGCTAGGGGAAATAACCAAATACTAACTTTGATGTTGGTTTTCTACAGATTTGATCTCTTCAATTTTACCATCCAAGTCATGAAAGAGCAAGCAAGGTGCTGACCAACTTGGATTCAATAAAGAGGTCATGCAGAAGGGTTCATTCAATAAAGATAGAGTGGCCAGAAGAGAAAATTTTTGCTTAGCCAGTATAGCACTCCCTACAATATTTGTTTTTAAATCTCTCTTTAGACTATCTCCTTGCCCTTTCATACAGGAAGAACAGATTGAAATACTCAAGAATACTTCATCTTAGACTGAAGGGTATGAAAAGCAAAAGGCAGAGTTCAAAAAGGGAATTAATAACCTCACTACACATGCACAGAGAGGGGATACAGATTACAAACATTTAGGATTTTTCTCCATCTTTCCTAGTTAGCCATACTGAATATTTGATATTATTTTTCCCTGCAGAAGAAGCTAACACTAAGACAAATCATTATAGTTTATACAGTCCACTTACATTTAAAGCAGGATAGAAAACGGAGACTGGAAGAAGCAGAGAACAGTGGTTCAGCAGAAAATTTTCCTTGTGCTGATAAATTATGCTGAAAAGGGGGTAACTAAACACCTAACTGGATGATTTCCCCCACAACTTTTCATGTATTGATCTTTACAGAGAAGAAAACAACATAGCACAGAGAGAAATGTCTGATTCCACTAAAATCTATTACTGGGAGCAGAACAAAAAAAACAAGCAGTCCTGTAGCACCTTAGAGAGTCATAAATTCATGTGTTAGGTAATGATCTTTCGTGGGTAAGACCACTCCTTCAGAAGCAGCCAGGAGACCCAAGAAAAATATTTATAGCCTTCTAATTTTTCAGTATTAGCCTCCAGCCAGGAAAACCTCTGGAAATAATAGTAGAAATGTGAAAAAGAAGAAGGGAAAAATACAGCTAGCCACTTCCCCAAGCTACGCACACAATTAACAACTGTTGAGGAGCTAAGAGGTCTGGTGGGTATGGAGTTTTCATCTTTGGCAATTTGGGTTCGTATTTTTCATAGGACACAATGGATTGGCCCTAATCAGTTAAATATCCACAAAGGCACTAGCCAGGGAAAAAGGTCCACACAGGTCAGTCCGTGAAGATGCATAGCGTCAGTGGGCATATAGGTACTTAGTGCCTCTGAAAAATCAGATCATTTCAATGGCTCAGCGTGGATACTGAAGGCTAACTACTGGCACCCACATTTGAAATATTTGATCTAAATTTACTCAGGATTTTTAAAGAACTACCCCATTCTTCAGCATGACACAACTGCCATATAAAAGGTATGTCACAACAGACTGTAAATGTCACAATATACAATGATCCAGTACCACCAGAGCCTGCAAACACATCCAGATGAGATGTGTGACGAACATTATAGATATGTGAGCTGACCCTCTCGTCACATTGTTCCTAGGGTAGACCATTTTTTTTTTAAAACACACAGACATTTAACATAGCAACTGCTATTAATCCCAAATTCCAGGCAGATGGAGGTCTCAAGTCAGGGCATGTTTGAATGTATTTAAAAAACACCTTCCTGAAGGCAAGTAACTAAGCCAGGCATGATACAGATAAGAGATGTTTTACCTCTGTCACTTCACTTTATTCCTGACAACCCATTGAGTCCTGTATTCGGTATTCAGAATTTATACTCTAGTGTTTGTATAGCATGGCCGTATATTTTCCCTTCACAGAATCAGACCACAAGAAAATGGAAGTGTTGTAAGTTCAGCATGGAAGAATAAATAATGGAAATGTAACAAGATGCTCTAATGCCCACTCATTACAAAATCAGCACTGAAGATTAAGATGGCTTAAGAAAAACAAATATATTTTTGGTGACTTGTTTACATGGGAGCACTCAGAAAAGTTAATCTGAATTAACTTGCCAAATAGATTCGTAAACCCACATTAACTCCTGTTTGGACATGTGTACTAGAATTAAAGTAGTCTTCACACCTTTTGAATTAAGGCATTTGCAAAATAAAGTAAGCTATACCAAATTACAGACACTTGAATTCTGAGAAAAAGAGTATCTACATAGACATTTACTGTGGTTTAAAGAATCCATTCTAAAAGTTAATTCAGATTAATTTACCTGGATTATCCCAATGTAGGTAAGCCCTCATTTTCCTCTTTATGGCCTTAATGCTAGGGTTCCCAATTTTCTAATCTAGTCACACAAAACTGGACATCCATGCCCCACCTCTGCTCACTCCATCACTCCTTCTCCCCCCACTCTCATTGACTTTCAACAGACTAGAGCAAGAGGGTGGGGTACAGGAGGAGATGAAGGCTGTAGGCAAGGGCTCCAGAGTGGGACTAGAAATGAGGAGTCTGAGGGGCAAGAGGGGCTGTGTTGTGAGACCACAGGGTCTGAAGTGCTGGAAAGGGTCTGGGCTCTACAGTGGGGCTCGAGAATTTGGGGTGCAAGAGGCGGCCCAGGACTGGAGCAGAGGATTGGAAGTGCCTGGTAGTGCTTACCTCAGATGCAATGTTACCTCTAATTTTTTTCATCCATGGGCAGATGGGCAGAATAAATCTTGTTACTGCTCCAAGGCATGTACAGATATGCACGAGCAACAGAAACACATGGTGACCATTGTGGGTGCGCTGCTAATCCGTTGGGCAGCATCTGAATCTCTTCCAGACAGTCACTCAAGCGTTCATCTTACAGGGAACACTGCTGAGATGGTTCTGAGAAGCAACCAACATATCCGGTGCCTAGGTGGAGGGGCCCAGGGAATCTACGTGTTGCCCATGGCTGCACGCACCACTCTCATAAGCTCCTACTGGCTGCAGTTCCCAGGGAATGGGAGCTACAGAACCTGTGCTCAGGATGGAAGCAGTGCACATTGCTCCCATTGCCACGTCTGTACCTGGGAGACTGACACGGTGGTGGCTTCTGGGAGCTGTACAAAGCCAGAGCAGACAGAGAGCCTGCTTTAGCCCCACTGCAATGCTAAGTGGACTTTTAGCACTGCTGACAGGCCCACTGACTGGACCCGCCAGGGTCCTTTTTGACTACGCATTCTGGTTGAAAACTGGATGCCTAGAAACCATTGGCAGGCCCTGTTACACATCTTCTTCTTCTTCTTCTTCCTTGGACTGAATTAATTTATGTTTAAAAATGAAATCTGCCCCAAGTTATGCAGCAGCATCATGATTTTTGTGTCTTGGCACTAATACAAACAGTTTTTCTTACCCTGCTAATTTCTTCCCCATGAATAGACTTTCCAGAGACTACTCCAGCTGTGTTATCTGCACAAGAACTTTCAGAGTTGCTACGATCCTGCAGTCTAACGTCATATCACATAATGTAACATCAGTTGGACTTGCTCTGACAGGCTGAAATTTTTACCAAAAATCCCAGTGACAACACTTGTGTAGCTACATGTTAGGCTGGAATTTCAGCCCTCTATTCTAGTATATTCCACCAGCGACATCAACGAAGGTCCAACTGTGCATGCAAAACAAATATGATGTAGCAATATTCTAAAGAAGAGAGTGAGGGGCAGAATAAGAGTGATTTCTACTCAGCTGAATATAACTCCAATGAGTAACACATTTACTTGGGTATAGAAATAATTAAAATTTAAAGTAAAGGAAACCAAAAAAAAAAATCACATGGCAACATTAACTCTTCTTAGCAGGAAGCATGACTTACTTATGTATTTTGCAAAGCACTGTACATGTGTGGAGTCTTATTTAAGCAAAAAGCTCCTCATTTAGACACACTTCACTGCAGAGGCTGTGTAACTGTTTTTTCCGATTTGTTTTATGTATAATGAATGAATAGGACAACCTGGAGGATTTCATTAAAAAAAAAAAAAAAAGTGTTTTAAAACTGTGCTCTGATTCTATTATATGGTATATTACCTAGACCAAAAGGAAATATCTGCACACATATAGAAAAATTCAGGAAAAGGACTACTTGAAAAAATTAGTATTTTAAAGTAGATTTTTTAAATGAAAACCTTACTATAACATTATCCAGAAGAGAGCCACACTCTCAGGAACACTAGTGTTTAGAGAAAGCCTCATCACCAGACAGACACATATTTCACAAGACAAAGTAACTCCAAGATACATTCTTTCTCTCCCTTGATGAATACTACAGAACTTGGCACTTTCCATTGGGAAGTTAGCCAAATTAGGATGTTGGCCAATTCAGAATACACTGTGTTCAAAGTAGGACTGGCCAATGACAAAAAAAATCAAAACCATGACATTTTTAAGTCATTACAATGTTCACTTTATTTTTATTTTGATTAAATATTTGAATGGTTAAAAACAAACAAAAGAAACAGTATTTTTCAACTCACTGCTACAACTCTAAAATAATCTCTTTGTGAAAGTGCAATTTACAATTGTAGAATTATTATTTTACGCAACTACACTCAAACACACTCCACTCAATATTACTTTTTGTTCAATCACTAAGACAAATAAGTTTGTTTATATTTATCGGAGATAAACGCCGTCCAGTTTTCATTGACAATTCCATCTCATAGATAGGAAGCGGAGAGTGAACAAGATCAAGTTCATGTTAGACCTCTCTAGTCCAGCACTCTCTGGTCTAGCTACATCCATGGTCTGGCATGATTTTAGTTAGATTATGTCCACTTATCATGGGTGTGGTTAAGTTTTACGTGATGCCATAGAGTTTGTTTACAGCCACCAGGCCTGCCTCTCAGTGTTCTGTGTTGTTATTTAGCTCTAATTTGCCCCTAAAATGTCTTCTAAGAGCCCAGTAAGAAGTGGAAGTGTTGATAACGCTGCTAGACCAGAGGCTGGCAACCAAAATAGCAATAAGAGACAATCTTCCAATTCGGTAAAAAACTCAGTAATTCAAGAGCTGCAATGAATGCAAATATGAGACGGTCCTTAATTAAAAAAAAAAAAACACAAAAAGTATGGTTTGGCAACCATTATTTTAACAAGAGGGAATGCACAATGATTTATAGTGTGATACATATTTACTGCAGAACATTCACAAACTTTTTACATATTCTATTTCCTCACACTTTATACTTGTGTTTGTACTACTGTCTTCCTGACTTTCACTTCCAAACCTTCTCTCTCTGGATGATGCCAGGGAGAGTTATCCAACATTCTGAGATCACATATTGTTTGCGATTTTGATAGGAGTTGGACTTTAAGATACTTACCATTTACAGAAAATAATCCAGAGGTTTTTTTTGTTGTTGGTTTAGTTTTGTTTTAATTTACTTTGCAAGTATAGCACTGTGAGCCACAAAGTAGTCCTTAAAGAGCTGCTTGCACCTCCAGAGCCACAGGTTGCTAGACAACATTGACTGTGCTAGACAATATTGACGTCCCGTGGTCCGGCAAAATCCCTGGTTCAGCACCAGTCAGCTCCCAAGTGTGCCAAACTAAAGACGTTCAGCCTGTAATCCTCATCTCCCTCTCTTCTTCCCCCAAAAAGAAGAAAGTAAGGAAAGAATCCAAAATTACTTCAAACCTTTAAAAAAAAATGCTACTAGCTAATATTATTTCTGAACCTGAATGTCCAAAACAGCCAGGCTTAAAGGTTCACAAACCATCTGAAAAAAACTCATTTTTAACTAAGATACACTAAGTGAAGTTGATTAGTTGCTCTTAATTATGAACTAACAAAACGTACACAATTGAGACTCAATAATTCTCACTTACTGACATGCAGAAACCTTTGGTGGAATACGAAAAAAAAATATTAGCATGATAGGCTCCTTAAAAAAGCAAAAAACAAAACAAAGAAACCAGAGGTTTGGTGGCATCCTTTCCATCTTTTATGTATTTGAGCTTTTCTAGTCATCAGTGAGCAAACCTGTTGTCTGACTTCCCAGCTGACACCCATTTACCAGGAAATGCAGGTTGGAATAGCTCTAGATATTCCTGTCCAGAGCAAACTAATTACTATTAAGATTACAGACTTCAATATTTTTCCTGTGATGGGAAAAAAAATCAACTTTCTTCAGCTCAGATATACATTCTCATCCACTGCAAAAATTCCAGCCAGAGACTTTACATTCTATCGCTGTAACTCAATTTGCAACTTATATAGCACAGCTTTTATTGGTTAGTGTATTACTTAGCGACTGGAAAATGTTTCAGGCACCTTGTAAGGTATGAGAATGCTGGCAGAATGCTACAGCCACCTGAGATCACCAACAGTGCACTAATCCACTCCTTGGAATACCAAATTTCTTCTGAATTAAGTCACATTAACTTGAATTGTAAATGTTATTACTAAACAAAATTTATGTATACATATATTTAAAGCAGTTCCCAGTTTGTTTTTCCAAGTTATTCATACTTACAAAACAGAAATGCCATAATGTCACATGTGATAACTGTTTGGTGATGAAATCTCAGCTGAGCAACACTGGAAGTTCGTGCCTGACTGTAACCTAACTAAAAAAGGTCCATACAGCTAACCCGTGCCCTGAGCCATATACTTGGATACCCATTCATTCAGAGAATTTGCAGCAACATAGTTCTGTACTGCAACTGGCACACTAAAAGCCTTATCTTTTGCTTTCCACTTTAGTCATATGAATGACTAGTGCTTCAATAATTTCAGGCTATTTTACTGTGTCAGTTTACATACACATATCCCAACATACATACGTATATTGTATATCTGAACATGGAAGTCACCTGCCTTTATTTAAAAAGACTGAGAAAAGGAATTGCTACAAAACACAAAATAACTGAAAAGATATCACGCAAGCTCAACGGTTTGATTCTTACATGCAGATAGTCCTTTATAAACCCACCCATGACAACGCTATAGATGTTTACCCATTTAGCTCAGTGTCTTCATATAAACATTATTTATTGTGGAAACAATATGCATCTACAACATTAAAGTTGGATCTTTTATGATTGAACTTGAAATACTATTCATGCTGTTCTTGGAATTTCCCTAGTAAGATTTATTTTCAACCCTTTTCAGATACTGTAGGGCTACGGTTACACTACAGCAATCTGTCAACAGAAGTCACTGTTGGATTTCCCAACAAAACTTCTGTTGACAGAGGAGGGCCACACACAAAAGCAAATTGGAAGAATGCTCCACTCTGTTGACAGAGCAGCCAGAACGCCCAGCTGCTCACTCAACGAGAGAGAGACCCGGAAGCACAGCAGACAGGCTGCCCATTGTCTTGGATACCAAGCGAAGGCACCCCAGAGCATCCACGCAGCTGTCTGTGGACAGACCCTGTCAACAAAAGGTGCTCTTCCTCATCTGGGAGAGGCAAAAGGGGATATGGCACACTGGTTCTGAGGGGGGTCAGGTCCAAGGCCGGTGCTTGGCATGCAAGAGGGAGTTCAAGATGCAGGACAGGGTTTTTGGTGCTGGTTCTGAGAAGGGGATGCAGTTTGGGGTGCTGGCTCTGGGAAGCTGCTCAGGGCTAGAGCTTGGGGTGCAGGGGGATGCAGCTTGGGGCAGGGTGTCAGGGCCCAGGCAGGTGTGCAGGAGGGGTACTGGCTCGCAAAGTGCAGGAGGCCAGTCTTGGTGCAGGAGTGGATGCTGGCTCCAGGCAGGGGCTAAGGATTGCGGTGTGGATGCCCCCAGGGCAGCACTTACCACCAACGGGCCCAGATCAGCAGCTCTGCGAGGCCAAGTCTGGCTCCCTGCCAGCCCTGGCCCCGACCTCACACTAGAGCCATGTAAAGATACAAATGTCCAGCCGTGGATAGATACCAGACTCCACTGATCCACCGGCTCCATTCCCAAAGACTGTGTGGCCAAAGGAGAGGAGCACAGTGCTACCACTCCCAAGAGCCAGTGCCCCATGGCACCAGCTCTTCACAGCTGTACCAGCCTCAGCCCCACTGCCAGAGGCATTTCCTGTATAGGGCTGTACAACCCAACTGGCAGGGAAGACTGGTGGTGAGACTACCTCCGAACAGTGGGACTCCGACCCCTACCCACCACACACACAGGGCCACACTGGCTGCTCATGAGAGCACGAGGGAACCTTAGGGCCAGGGAAGACAGAGCCTGAGTGCAGACTACAATTGACTGAGAGACCACCCAGGATCGATAAGTCAATCGCAATTGACCAGTTGGTGATCGCTGCCCTCGAGCATGGATGCTTCATGGCCTGCCACTGAGAAATATTGCATATATTCTCTTTGAGGATTCAGCTGCCTATTTCCTACACTCATGTTCTCTCCTGGTCTTGATACTGTTCTCTTGCTGTTGGCCTTTGCCAGTCAGACGTTTTATAGATATTAGAACAGCAAATAAAAAGGTGGAGGCTGAAAAACTTCCCAAAATTTTATTAGTAACAGCTGTTCACACACAATAGTGTGGAAGTGTGAGAACAGAGCTTTTCTGAGTGTTATTCCACTTAGCAAGGCAAGAAAAAATGCTCATTCTTTATAGTATTCAGTTACTGTAACAGAGTTAATTACCAGTAAGCACACTTTTACCTTATAATGCTATTTCACACTTCCCTGGGTTTCATTTTGCAGCAATCGTCACTTTACTCCAAAAGAAATAACAGCTTTCCCCTGTGAAACTGTCATTGCCATTATCCACCAACAAAAACAACACGAGGGAGCCCGAGTTCCAAAAATGGCAGCACTCCTAAATATCCTGTAGCAACAACTTCCACAGAACAGCTTTTCCTTCTGTGTCCCGTCCCTGCCCCCATGTAACGCTGTTAATCGCAGCACTGTTGAAACTGTGTAGACCTCAGGACAACAGAAAAAAAAACCACCTGGGAGGAAGTAAAATCGTCTGTTAGACCATCTTCTATTGGTGCAAGAGGTAAGACCACTCAATCCTCATCCCCAAACCAAGTCTATAAATCACCTTCGGAAGACAAGCCTGCGAACAGGGTACCCTCTAATTTTTTTCCATCCACGGGCAGAATTAATTTTGTTATATGCATCAATGCATGTGCAGATGCACACCACTAATAGAAACACACGCTGCCCACTGTGGGTGGTTGTGGGGGCTGTGTTAATCAGCTATCTCTCTCCTGGGCAGCTGCCCATGTGCTCAGCTTACAGGAAACACTGCCTGGGAGCTTAAATTTAGAATTTTGCTAAATATAAGGGGACTCTTGGCCCCTTACTAAGACTCGGTGAGGTATTTGCTTGGCCAGCTCCCAGTACCCAAAGAAGTGGAAGGGCTGATGCAAAATCAGGACCCCAGAGACTGACTAGCCCCAGGCACAATGGGAAGAGGCAATGCTCCAGCTCAGGCTGATTGACAGGGTGGGCAGGTACAGAGGGGGTCAGGAGGATGACGGAGGGGGAATCCCATCCTCCCTGTCAGCTGGAATTGCCTGCGTCAGATAACATGGGGCAAAGCTAAGGAGAGAGAAGGGGCCCAAGCTGAGCTGGGGTGCAAAGGCATGACAACCATGGAGAACAAAAGAGGCAGCCCAGGGAGCAGGTCAGTGCTGGGAGCAGCCCAGAGAGCAAACCCAACCAGCAACCAAAGCCAAAAGGGCCAGAGAAGCAGTCCTGGGAGCTGGGGGCAGAGCAGCATCAGTGCTAAAGCAGAGTGGAGCTGGGGTTAGAGCAGGCCAGAGCTGTGTGAGGTGAGTGTCTGGGTGGGGGAAGGGGAGGACCCTAGGCAGAGAGTGCAATGCAGAGAAATGTCACCAGCCAAGAGACTTGGTGAGGCAAGAAGGGAGGGGACTGATGCTGGGGAGAAGGATCCTGCCATCTAGAGCCTGAAGAGAGGTGACCACCAGCAGAGCAAGTGTCAGACCTGCAGCATCGCTGCAGCACACGGGGGGGTCTGGGAGGGCCTGGGGCATGTGAGGAACAGACTGTGAACTTCCCTTTCACTCCAGAGACTGCTGCTTGTGATGTCCCTGTGCTATGGAGCAAGGTTACCTGTTTCCTTTAAGCTCTCGTTGTTTCCATAGGCTTTTTTTAATTGATTGCAGTTTAATAAATCATATTTGCTTTGAACTGTATGTGATGATCAGCAGGTCAGGGAAGTGTCCAGTGTGAAGAGAGCACTGTGGGGTGCTAGCTCCTATCCCATGTGACCACAACAGGGTGAGGGTCAAGATGCCCAGGAATCCCAGGCCAAGCCTTGCTGGGCTTACTGAAGAGAGGAAGAGGAGCCCTTAAGGTCAGGGAGACCTCTGGGTAAGGGGAGTAGAAAAGAGAACTTGAAGCCTTTCCTTAGCTCAGGCGTCAGCAACCTGTGGCTCCCGAGCCGCATGTGGCCCTTTGCGGAGTCAGTGGCAGCTCCAAGAGCTGACACTGTTGATTCCTTTTGCGGCTCTGGAGGCTGCTGCAGCTAAAACAAAAATCTAAATTCAGTTGCCCGCCATTAGACTAAGTGAATTTAAGGGTTTTTTTGTTTCAGTGGCAGCAGCCAGAGCCGCTGAGCAGTCAGCTGTGGCAGGGAGCCCAGAAGAGAAAGTTAGCTAGGCAGGGAGCTGCCCCATGTGGGAAGAAGTCTAAGCCAGCAGGAGAGCTGGGGAGGAGGGCAGCCGAGTGTGCCCCTGCTAGAGCCACGCAGCTGCGCTGAGAAGGAGGTGGTGGGGAGCAGCAGGGGGGAGGCTGTGGCCACTGCAGAACTGTGCGCAGTGAGGCAAGTTAAGCCTGGGGGTGGGGGAGTAGTGACTTAGAGGGGTTAAGCCTGGGGATGGGGGGCAGGTTTGCGTTATGCGGGAGTAAAGCCTGGGGATGGTGGCAACAACTTTCTAACTGGTACAAATAATTGTGTGTGCTGTTCTTAAAATAGGGGTGATAAAAAGCATGGTTTGACATTATTTATTAAGGACTGACTTGTATTCATGTGCAGTAAGACTCCTGAAGGATTGATTTTGTAACTTAATTTGAAAAAGTGGCTCTTCTTGCCGTTTCAGTTGCAGACCCCTGCACTAGCCCATTTCATCAGGGTAGTACAGAAACCAGGAAAGTTCCCTACAATAACAGGCTTATTTCATCGCTTATATATGCGCTAAAAATCATGGTTTTAACCGGGACGGTAGATTTATGGCTCACTGCAACAAATCTGAAACCCAACAACTCCCCCAGTTTTTCCTGTATGACTGCAGAGATGTTAACTAGCCACTTCAATTTGAATGATCTCGTATAATGTATACTAGTTACTTATGCCAAACAATGAAGTACCTTTCCCAATCTGGAAGAAAAGTTCTGGGTAAGAACAAAAGCTTTCCCTCACCCACAGAAACTGGTTCAATAAAAGATATTAACTTACCCACCTTGCCTCTGTAACATAGTTTATTTCTTTAAAGCAACATGTGCTTTTTGGGATCCTTTGGCATCCTGACATGCAAATAAAATTATGTCAGTATGACTTACATGCACATTTAGGAGCTGAGCCAACTCCCATTGATTTGAATGGGAATTAGATCACTAACAGAGAAAAATTAAGGATACTGCACAGTATTCTTGTAAACAAGAGCTTCCCTGGCAGTCTATTAAAAAGTAAATGTATTCATTTTAAAGTATCAGCAAAACTGTGTCTTTATTCTTAACAGATAAAACATATAATTCCTCAAAAGGGATAATTGTACTTATGTCCATCAATACAGCTCTGCATCCATAATAAAATATTAATAGAAATAATTTGTCCAAAATAGGAGCTGTCTACCAGGTCTACTTGTAAGACACATCCTGATGAATATTAAAGTAGTTTTTTCCTTTCAGTTGTAAAACACATTGGCCATGCCTACACTGTCAGCAGATAGGAATAAGGGGATTTGGAAGTTGCTGGGGTCCTTTTGAAACGGAGCCCCGTCTGGACGAGCTGCGTTGTGTCAAGCCATGTCAATTTCAAAGTACCGTGGCTGCCAGCATTCTAATGAGGGTCTGAATTTCAGCGCTTCATTAGTAAACTTCGAAATGGCCATTTGCATGGCCATTTCGAAGTTTTGGGCTAGTGTAGTCGTAGCCATTGTGTAGTATCTGACAGAAAAAAATATGCAAATGTCCAGCAGGAATTTAAAGGTGTACCACCTTAATTACCCATACTATATCACACTTCTGTCTAAAAACATTTTACTTGTTACAAGTCACACCTAATACTAAAAGAAACTAAACAATTTTTTTCCCATTTTATCCTGTTGAACTTTTTTACACTTTCTGCATCTGTCAGTAACTGTGTAGAATCATTTTAACTATTTACCTGACAGTTTCTCCTGTTTGTGTGTGTGTATCTTTCAGAGAGCAAGAATGTAAGAAACCATGAAAGAGAAAATGGGATTCTGTCAAACCACATACATTTGGCAGGTATGTCAGGAATAATTATAGTATTAGAAACTGATTTTGATTCATTCTTAAAACATACTACTAGGTACAGGAACCCACAAGGGGAGAGTCAATTCTCGATCTAGTCTTGACTGGAACGCAGGATCTGGTCCAAGAGGTAACTGTTACTGGACTGCTTGGAAATAGTGACCACAATATAACAACTTTTAATATTCCTGTGTTGGGAAGAACACCGCAGCGGTCAAACACTCTGGCATTTAATTTCAAAAAGGGGAATTACACTAAAATGAGGAAGCTAGTTAAACAGAAACTAAAAGGTAGAGTAATTAAACTAAAATCCCTGGAAGCTGCATGGAAACTGTTTAAAGACACCATACTAGAGGCCCAACTTAAATGTATACCCCAAATAAAAAAAACACAGTAAGAGAGCTAACAAAGAACCACCGTGGCTAAACAGCCATGTTAAAAAGGCAGTGAGAGAGAAAAGGGCAGCTTTTAAAAAGAGGAAGTCAAATCCTAGTGAGGAAAATAGAAAGGAACATAAACACTCCCAAATTAAGTGTCATAATGTAATACGAAAAGCCAAAAAAGATTTTGAGGAACAGCTAGCCAAAAATTCAAAAAACGATAGTAAAATGTTTTTTAAATACATTAGAAGCAGGAAGCCCGCTAAAAAAGCAGTGGGGCCCTTGGACGATAAAGATATAAAAGGAGCAATCAAGGAAGACAGTGCCATTGCGGAGCGATTAAATGATTTCTTTGCTTCAGTCTTCACGGCTGAGGATGTTACAGAGGTTCCTAAATCTGAGCCAGCCTTTTTAGGTGACAAATCTGAGGAATTCACTCAGATTGAAGTGACATTAGAGGAGGTTTTGGAGTTAATTGATAAGCTGAATAGTAACAAGCCTCCAGGACCAGACGGTATTCACCCAAGGGTTCTGAAAGAACTCAAACGTGAAATTGCGGAGTTATTAACAGTGGTTTGTAACCTATCCTTTAAATCCACTTTGGTACCCAATGACTGGAAGACGGCCAATATAACGCCAATATTTAAAAAAGGCTCTAGAGGAGACCCTGGCAATTACAGACCGATAAGTTTAACATCAGTACCAGGCAAATTAGTAGAAACACTAGTAAAGAATAAAATTGCAAGGCACGTAGAAGAGCACGAATTGTTGGGCAAAAGTCAGCATGGTTTCTGCAGAGGGAAGTCGTGTCTAACTAATCTATTAGAATTCTTTGAAGGGGTTAATAAACATGCGGACAAGGGGCACCCAGTGGACATAATATACCTAGATTTCCAGAAAGCCTTTGACACGGTCCCACACCAAAGGCTTTTATGTAAATTAGGTGGTCATGGGATAGGAGGAAAGATCCTTTCATAGATCGGGAATTGGTTAAAAGACAGAAAACAAAGGGTGGGAATAAATGGTAAATTTTCACAACGGAGGAGGGTAACTAGTGGTGTTCCCCAGGGGTCAGTCCTGGGACCGATCCTGTTCAACTTGTTCATCAATGATCTAGAAAATGAGGTAAGCAGTGAGGTGGCAAAGTTTGCAGATGACACCAAGTTGTTCAGGACAGTCAAAACCAAAACAGATTGTGAAGAACTACAAAAAGATCTCAGCAAACTGAGTGATTGGGCAGCAAAATGGCAAATTAAATTTAATGTGGATAAGTGTAAGGTAATGCATGTCGGAAAAAATAACCCAAATTACACGTACTACATGATGGGGTCAAATTTAGCTACGACAGATCAGGAAAAGGATCTTGGAGTTATAGTGGATAGTTCTCTGAAGACATCCACGCAGTGTGCAGCGGCAGTTAGTAAGGCAAATAGGATGTTAGGAATTATTAAAAAAGGGATCGATAATAAGACAAAAGATATCATACTTCCCCTATATAAAACTATGGTACACCCACATCTTGAGTACTGCGTGCAGATGTGGTCTCCTCACCTCAAAAAAGATATATTGGCATTAGAAAAGGTTCAGAAAAGGGCGACTAAGATGATTAGGGGCTTGGAACGGGTCCCATATGGGGAGAGGCTAGAGAGACTGGGACTTTTCAGTTTGGAAAAGAGGCGATTGAGGGGCGATATGATAGAGGTATATAAAATCATGAATGGTGTGGAGAAAGTGAATATAGAAAAATTAGTTACCTTTTCCCATAATACAAGAACTAGGGGACACCAAATGAAATTGATGGGTAGTAGGTTCAAAACTAATAAAAGGAAATTTTTCTTCACACAGCGCACAGTCAACCTGTGGAACTCCTTGCCCGAGGAGGCTGTGAAGGCCAGGACTCTATTAGGGTTTAAAAAAGAGCTTGATAAATTTTTGCAGGTTAGGTCCATAAATGGCTATTAGCCAGGGATAAAGTATGGTGCCCTAGCCTTCAGAACAAGGGCAGGAGATGGATGGCAGGAGATAAATCACTTGATCATTGTCTTCTGTTCTCCTTCTCTGGGGCACCTGGCATTGGCCACCGTCGGCAGATGGGATGCTGGGCTGGATGGACCTTTGGTCTGACCCAGTATGGCCATTCTTATGTTCTTATTTATTGCATGAGAATTTTCATGTTGAACAGACTTAGAAATCATTACCTAGTAAGTCATCAAGTGGTTTAATATTATCATCCATACTTTTTAGTTAGGACAACTGAGGAAAAGAGATGCCTCAACTTTAAAAAAAAACAAAACTGTGATGCTCTGTGCACGTGATGGTAAGGATTTTTCCAAAACTATGTTCAGACTATAGGAATACTGTTATACAGACAAAGCAAACCCACTCAAAATGAAGTTGACTGTCTTGTGACAATTGCTGCTCTTTCGAAGATAAAGGCTCATAAAGTAATAATCTATGTGATCTTTAATATCCTAATAACACAATTGTTATATATGTTTAAAAAAACAGGACTCTTTAGATGGATCTGGCTGTGAAAGGAATTACTTACCTCTTTGTTTTCAGTCATTCATGACCAAAAATTTCCAATCCATACCCATGACAATATATGTAGTATCTCTATTTAAGAATTTATTTCTGTTGTTTGTCTTATTCTGGCCAGCCAGTCAAATCTGAATTTGGGCACAATTAATTTTTGAGCTTCAATCACTGACTAAGGATAATATGAAAAATAAACAACGTGTGGCTGAAACTGCACAATTTAAAATAGGTAGGCCAAAGTACTTATAAACATGATATCATATACAATTTCTTCCAAATCTTATATACTTTAGAATGTGAACAGTATTAATTATCTCAGTGATTGCTATTTACTACATTGTTTTGTATAAGAAACTGTAATACTGTCATGTTCTATTTCAATAAACCATATGTAGCAAGTAAGTTACATACAAAAGAAGGGATTCAGATTGTATCTGTCAGAGATGATAATGCTACCATACACCAATATAATTCATTCTTGGCTTAATGGACTCACCTCCTCCTCAAATACTGTGCTGAAGCTCAAACATCTTTATCGTCTCCTAGTCTTAGATTTTTGATGTGGATCTCTAATTTAACTTAATATCACTGGAGATATTTAAGAACAGGTTGACAGATGTCTATCAGGGATGGTTTAGACAGTACTTGGTCCTGCCATTGGGGCAGGGGGCTGGACTCGATGGCCTCTCGAGGTCCCTTCCCGTTCCAGTGTTCTATGATTCTGTATCACAATGTGAAAAAGATCCACGGTGGATTTAAAAAAAAAAAAAAAAGACTTTTTTTTTAAATTGAAACACTGGATTTTTTTATTCAAGTTAGATTTTTAATTTAAAATAGATTTTTCTGATTTTTTAAAAGTCACCAATAACATACTAAATTTCTAATTTAAAAATAACATCTAATTACAAACATGCTACACTTATACTTACAGTCTCACAAAAATGAATTAATGGCTCTAAACCATCCAGCCTATCTACTAGCTCTTGCTTTTTGACAATTCTGGGCTTTCAATTTCTGTTTCTCAGCAGACTAAAAAGTAACATGTCCAAAGACACAAGCTTGATAGGACTGTTTTGTTTTGTTTTGTTTTTCCTGTGCTTATATGGTGGTGGCCATTGGCCAAGAATGGCAGAGGAGCTAGTTAAGACATATTGCTAGATTTCCCTCACATGCCTGCCACAGAAAAACCATCCTGGCTTCTGGGCATAAGAGAGACCCTGTCTGGGAATATTTTGAAGAAATGCATTCCATGAGGAGAAAAGGAATTCGGTGTTAAGTATAAGCATTGCAAGATGGTCCTAGCTGTGAGGTTGAAACATCATAAGAAAAACTGCTTACTGGGAGAAAATGATGGAGATAAAAATGTGGATATGGCTGTGTAGATCAACTGGTTAGTAACATCAAAAATTCACTTTGCATTGCATCATTCTTCAAGACTCTCTCTATGTCTGTTAGTAGACGTGTGATTTGACAAGCAAATTCCCAAGCTATTTGCCTTGTTGGATGTTGCTAGGAAAAAAAAAAAGATTTTGGCTTTATGGCTTGTTTAATTAGTTAACTATATTTATAATCTATCACTCAAGGACACAATACAGAAAGCTGCAGTAAGAGAAATCTAAAGTTGCCAGTTGCTGCTGAGTGTCATTTTCTTTTCTAACATTACATAATATACACACCTTATTTTGGAACATCACAGTCACAAACCATAATGGTGATGCATAACTCTATTCTTTATTTTACTTCAGAATAATTCAGCTTTTCCCAGGGAGCCCCATTCTGTACTTGCTTTCTCTAAAAAACAGAATGGCAAGTGAGTTCAACTGGGTTTACTCCAAAATTAAGTGCACTCCTAAGTGCAGTCAGCCTTACCTTTTTTGTTAAATTAATTTAACGTCTTTTTTTGGTGATTTATATATGGCTATCATATTTGAACTTTCAAAAAAGAGGACACCTCTGAGACAGAGTGTACCTGTATCAATATCTACCAACTCCTGTTGTATTAAATGTACTGTATATCCTATAACACATTAATACAATATGAGTCGGTAGATATGTATACAGGTACACTCCTTCTCAGGTGTGTCTTTTTTCAGAGTTCAAATATGGTAACCCTAGATTTATATCATAATTAAATCAATGATTTAAACTACCTTGATTTAAATTGACCCACCCACCCGGGACCTATCTGCTACTGCATACTCATCTGAGGAAGCTCCAGAATGTTTCTCCAGTGAAGGTTGGCTGCAATTTGTGCTCACTCAATGATCTTAATTTCCAGGTTTCAGTTAATAGCATATAAAGAAAGCAAGTGTTTTACTAAAAACACCTATATTTTTGAGACTTTACTTCATTTTTGTGACCTGCTATATCAACAGCAGAGAACAACTAAACCTGGACAACGAGGATTTCTGGTTGACACAAAACAAGCAGGTCTAAACGAAAGCAATGAGCTCCTCAACCATTTAACTTACCAGCTGTCAGTTACAGAAGGGCTAATTTTTGTTCTCAGATATGAAAGGAAGTTCCCACTGAAGAGAATGGCAGTATTCTCTTCTCCCTCTGTGTTTGTATACTCTACTATTAACCAAATTTTGCCTTTTTATATAAGGCAAAATTTGGTAAATAATGGAAGCATAAGACCAGGAGCTACTTCTTAGGCCCACACTTGTGGCTACCGTTCCACCAAAAAGAACCCCCATTTTTGATCACTGGAGTGGTATTAAAAGAACAATCACAGCACGTGGTAATTAATACTTATAAGATAAAACACAGAATATTTTATAGTTTCCAATATATTGATACAAAACATAATTCCTTCTGCTCTGACAACAGTAAAAGTGTTTTACTACCAAGAGCAAGGAATAGATGACTATAACTTCAACTCCAGAGAACAGTTACAGGATTTTACAAAATGTTCAACAGCAATGAAATCTAGAAAGAATTTGGAAAACACAACGGATTAAAAACCAAATTATCTGAAAATTCAGTTTGATCCAAATACCCTACATGTTACAGATAATTTGTATTAGCTAGGGTACTGCTTCATCCTTTTACTAATACATTTTAATCCTCAATTCTGGAAACTGGCTGTCTCAGTGATAATAAATGCTTTGCCTAATTTTAAAAAAACCACTTACAGAAGACAACTAATGTGTAATTTAGTGTCTGGAACTGATATTTTAATATTTAGTCACTTAAAGCATTTACTTTTAAGGTCATTTTTTAAAATGATTCTTACCATGAACTTGCAATACAAGCCAGAACATTTGAATCCCATTGATCTAAAAGAAAATTACATTTATACTCATTGGTGTACACAGAAGGCTATACATATTAAGAGGAATGTGCTGCAGTAACTGTACACCACACTGTTGTGAGGGACAAATATCTTTGCATTACAAAGGAAGATTACAATCTCAACAATGTTAAGAAAAATTGCTTCTCTTTCCAACCATGACCTAGAAAAATGCTTTATTTTCTAATGTTCTGTTCTATGCATATTCCTCTGTATATGTTCACAAAATTACACATACACATCTAGTAGAGAAAATAGATCACCAGCCTACTATTTCTATGTATATATGTTCATAATAAGCAAAGTCAGAATAATGGGCTTTTCTGTCAGATACTGTGCTCCCCAAAAACTATTACAGAAATTCATACAATTTAATATTAAGAAGAAACACTTAAAGAAAAATGGTATTTTAGAAAATTTCATGCTGGGCTACGCAGGACTATAAGTGCCATTTTCAAAAGCAGCTAACCTACTTAGACTCCTAATTCCCAGGGTACCTTTGGAAATGGGACTGAAGCCTAAGTGACTTAGGCACTAAATGAAGTGAAGCACTATTTTACATATTGGGTGAGAAATGGGGCAGACTACATGTAATCCATTTAAAAAAAGAGAATGTATATAATTTCACATATTAATCCTCTCTGAATCTCACCAGATTTTATAACTTCATAATTACCTTACCTATTTTTTTTAAAACTTCTCTGTCTCTCCTGGCTGTATGAAAGACACACACAAACAACAGGGACATGGAGCAACTGAGTATAGGAGCAGGAGTGGCTAAACACATATTGCTGCCAAATACACAGAGTAAACCAACTGAAAAAATATTTCCCCCCTCAAATCTGTTTCAGTACAGTAATTTCAGAACAGGGTCCTGGCGAGCAGCTTTGAACAGATAGATAGATCCCAACGCTCCAAGATCTGTCAGAGGAGTTTGCCTCCATAGAGCTCCTTTGCAGGACCAGGACCAAAGGTGTTAATTGTAACACTAGAATACACACCACTAACAGTCACAAGCATGATTTTTAAATTGATAATGTCCTTTAATTAAATTCTATTTTTTTCAAAGCAGATTAGTGAAGACATGTCTACACTAAGAATCTGGGGTGGGATCATTATAGTGGTGCATACGCCCGCTCTAGATGCATTACGTTGTACAAAGCAAGAATTGTAGCAGGGTCACTGCTCTCAGTTTCAAGTAAACCACACCAGTCAAGTTCACTTTGCACTAATGCACATCAACGCTATATAGAAAAACCCTGAGCTTTCTCAATAGTTCTATAAATTAATAGCTTTCCTGATGCACCTATTCACAATGAAACCACCCACCTTTCATTTGGCCTAAAGTAATGCCAAATTCAGGCCGAGGTATACACTTACTTAACTTTACAAGTGAATGGACCCCACTGAAATCAGTGACACTACTCACTCATTAAGGCTATGTCAACATTAATGGGTTTTGTTGACAAAACCTGGTAAGCCTCCAGATTCCCAAGTCGTTCTGTCGACAGCAATATCCCACTCTCCACGAGGCTTGACACCTCTGTTGACAGACATCTTTCGATAGAAAGACGGTCTAGACTTTCCGGGGGTCCTTCTGTCGACAGACAGGGCTGCCCAGTGTCCTGGAAGCCCTGTCTGCTGTGCTTCCAGTTGGCTGTTTTGCCAAGAGCAGCCAGGCAGTCCAGCACCCCTCTGTCAACAGAACAGATCGCTCTTGGCAGTTTGGCTGTGGTCCATTGACAGAAGTTTTGTCAGAAGATAACTTCCAACAAAAACTTCTATCAGCAAATCCCTATAATCTAGACATAGCCTAAATTAACCATGGGCATAACTGAGCGAAGCATTGGGATCAAGTCTCTGAAATTATATAAATTCATACATTTACATTTTTTCTCCTCCAGTCTTGGAGCACACAATAATTCCCCAATACATTTCACACTTGCTTATAAACTTGGGCAAAATCCTGTAGCATTACTGCAAAAAACAAGCAAAATGTATTAACAATCTAGACTTGTACAAAGAGTCAAATATGACAAAAATATTTCTTGAATGTGTGACATCAATGTCCATAAACTAAAAGAAATGCAATCTACATATTTTTAACTTGCCTACTTTCTGAATCCTAAAATAATTACAACGTGCAATGTAATCAACCAAAACTAGGCCAAAATCAAATAGGGAGAGCAATTTCTCTCTCTCTACTTTTCATTCCTGTACACCCATTATTCCAAGCATAAAAGAGAAAATAAGGAAAACTGCAAATTAATTTAAACAACTTTATGAACATATTCTTTCCCATGTTTTACTTATTTTGAACCAGTTAACTCTTTGAAAAACAAACTTATCCCATATCATTACCTATTTTTATGTACAAAACAAAATAGTATGTTTGCACTGAAGGAGACACTACACATCTTTTGCATGCGATGTATTCAGTTTTATAACCATACACACATCAGGCTGTAGTGCAGACATTTTCAGGCCCTGTTAGTTCAAAGCACAAACTATACAATGCACGGTTACTATGGTAGATATGACCATAAATTTGTCATCAGGTGGGTTTTGGTTTTTGTTTTCCTATTTTTAATTCAAAAGACCATTATTTTAGCAGATAGAAAACCAAACAGAGACATGCTGCTTTTTGTGCACTAAATCCAATTATATTACAATAACTGTGGAGATTAAGGAGAAATTCTGTTGCATATGGTAAATCTTATTTATTTCTTATCCAATGGGTGGATTCCAAAGATAATCAAGATCTTATCATTCATTCTCTGGCATACTGTCGGTTCTCATTCTGCTTCACCATCTGTGTGGTACTGTTGTTGTAAGAAATTAACCTATAAACTGAATGTAACCCTTCATCTCCGTTTGGCTCATTAAATACAAATCACACTTAAAAAAATAACCCACCATCAACCTCCCAGCAACCTTTCGGAAGGCTCCCAGAACAATGCAGACATTAAAGCCTGCCACCATCAATCTGCAAAGCAACTCCGCCGGCGAGCCCTTTCATTTAGCTGCCTCCTTGCAATTTCTCCCTTACACCCACCCCCAAATGTATTTGCCATGTAGGTTCTCTTTTCCTCGCTCGGTCACCCACTAAGCCCTCTCCCTTTTCGGAAGGCCGGTGCTCCTTCCAACACCAAATCCCCTGCAGGAACCAGAAGCATTGACCCAGCTCCATTTGCATTTGCCAAACATGCCCCCAGAGCCACACCATGCAACATCGCGTATTACAGATCTCTGGGCGCGCGCACACACACAGCTTCCTCCACCACAATCATCCGGATAACCCGTAGATTGGAAACACCCGCGGAGCTGAAGCAAAGGGAGTGTCAGTGGTATCCTCCCTCCCCTGCACCCGGGAGCGGATTCTCTTTAATTTAGCACCGATCAATGGGGTGGCTACAACATGCAGCCGGGCACGTCCGCCGCATCGGTGGCCGCCTGCACGGGCAAAGCCGCCCCCCGCCCTCCACCCCATGGCACCGGGTGTGTGAGCGGCGGCAGTGGGAGCTGAACCGCCCCAGGGCAGCTGGCCGCGTTGGGGTGCAGGCGCCGCCCGGCCGGACTTACCCAGCAGCAGCAGCTTGAGCTCCCGGCGGGCGTCCCGCTTGTCCCGGCGGAGCTGCCGCTCGATCTCATCGTTGATCCGCCGGGCTTCTTTGGCTTCCTCGCTCAGGCAGCACGCCATGATGGACTCCAGAGTCATTCTTCCGAACGGGCTCCCGCACCCCCCGCACCCCCGAAACACACACACCCGCGAGCCGGGCAGGCGCGCGCCTTCCGCCTGCGAGCCCCCACGCGGTGACAGCGAGCCCAGGCCGGGAGCGCTCTCGAGGCTACACCCAGGGAGGCGAGGCAGCGAAAGGGCCCCCAGAGCCAAGCCCCCAGCTCCTGCCTCTGACACCCGCCGGTCCCAACTCCTCCTCTTCTCTAAATCATGCACCAACCAGCAGGGAAACATCCACCGCTCCCTCGGTTCCGTCCCTGCCTCCTGCAACCCCCGCTACCCCCCAACCGTCCCTGGCGAATGACACCCGCTGGAAGCCCCCCCTCCAATGCCGCCGGCCCCTGCTGAAACGCTAATCGCGACTGGCCCCTCCCCCTCTCCACACACACATTTTCTGGTCCCCCCCCCCCCGCCCCGATTTGCAGCCCAGCTCTTCCAGGGGGTGGGTTTTGCTCGTGGCCTCTTGGTAATCTGAGTTCGCTTTTGCTTAAGGTCTTCTCGCCCAGTGGACTTTTCTTCCCGGCTTTCCCTGGGGGCGAGGGGGTGCGTGTTCCTGGCTTGCAAAGCAGCTGTTGCAGAGCTGTTCTTGCCCCTGCCTTTCCCTCGCTGCAAGAAACCGAAAGGGGGGAATGCGAGAGGGGAGGAGGAACGCAGGAGCTGTGGTGCATGCACAATATGTACCCAGCCAGCCTGACTTTTCAATGGCTCAGCTCCCCGGGCGTGGTAAGGCAGAAATATGGCGGACCATCCCTGTCTCTCCAGCCGACGAGACTGAGAAATATGTTAGAGACGGAAAGGAAAAGCCCAGGGAAATAAACCTCCAAGCCCTCTGAGCAGGCTTTCTTTCGTACAAAGGCGAACAGCACCACCCAATAGGAGTAATAGAAGGAGGAACGAGTCCCTTTGCACACCAAATGGCCGCAAGGAACATTCTTTTTTATTTGTCCTATAGGGCTGGGCTGGGTTTTTTCTTAAAGCACTACATATTCTTTATATTTTTATGTTTCCTTTTTCCAATCCATTTTATTATTACCCCTCCAGCCTGTTCCTGGAAGAGGTGACTTTGTAAATTGGGAAAGAGTGAAATTACAATTCCCGGGAGGGACAAGGGAGCGGGGGATTTCTCTCCCTTCAGATGGCATTGTAAATTTGGGGAATAGAAGTTTCCCAAGATCTTCAAGGCATTCCTTGTAACTTTTCATGTGAAGGAGTTCCTAGGTTATGCTGAAAAGGAGAGAGAGAATTTAACAGTGGTTATAATAATGGGTAGGATCCCTCCCTTGCTTATAAGAACCTAATATTCTAAAATTCAAAAAGCTGAATCTCTTTTACTTTTTATTTCTGTAGGAGTACCTTTGAGGCTATCCATTACATGATTTAATTTACCAAACCCAAAGCTCCTTGTGTATGTGTACAACTAGACCTTATGTGAACACTCCACAGTAATGGCACATTTTGGACGTATACATATAAATCCCAGCTTTCATCAGCCCTTGACGTTTTAGCTGCATTTTGTCCCACTCTGAGCCATATTTTAAATTAGCTATAAGGGAGAAGGATGAAGCTTTTCCAAGAAAAGAAATGGAAGTTTCTGAAAGTTGCTGGGCAGTAAGAAGAGGTATCCATATCCTCTTTCCCCTGACAGCATCATGTGCGATTCTTTTTCCAGCACCTGTTGGCATATATTTTGAAAATGATGTTGTGCCCAAGCTGCTGCTCATACATGCTGAAAATGTGCATTAAAGGGTGCCTATCACACTCTATAAAACTGAAAATTAAAATTTAATTATCAAGACTAGATGTGGACTAGAATAATTCTCATTGCTTCATGATTTTAAAAATATATTAACTTGCTCAATTTTGTACAGTGAGTTTGTGATATACTATATAAAAAGCCCCTGCGCTTCAGTGGATTTTTAAAATATGTTTCTTTCTCCTTGCCAAAAAAAAATAAAAATAAAAAAGTGCAATTCTTGAAATTAAATTCTATAGTCCTATTTAAATAAAACACATTTCTGTGAAGGCATCTTTTTATTAAACTGAAATGGATTTAAAATGTAATAAAATGTTTAGGGGCCCTTATTTAGGTATGTGTTGTCAATTTATCTAACATAAAGATACACTAGTTTGCAGTTAACATATTTATAGAAATCCTAACCAAGAAACAAGTGAACAGTGACACAAGGTTGACCCCTCTTTGCCTTTACTTAATAACTTGTTAGTGGATCAGTACCAGTTCCCATGAGTGGATAAGGGACAAAAAAGCACAGAATGGGGGCACAATGGCCAGTTATAAAAAAACGTGGGAAACGTGCTTTGTGCTCACCACCCTGTTTGCACAGGGTCCCACATGGTGCTAAAAGGTTTTCAGCAAGTCAGCGGGAAGTGTACAGTATGGCAAGTGGGTCCGCAGCATCCCAGATTAATTGTTCAAAATCTCTCTGAATATTGAGAACACAGCAGCCACAACCCTCAAGGGCGTGGAATTGTAGTAATCGTACTTAAGAAGAGGAAGTCTGACTCAGCTTTCTGCAGACTGTCAGTCCCATTTTATACATTCACTAAAGGGGTGTTGCAAAAGTCCAGGACCTGATCTCTACTAAAAACGTGAAACAATCATTTAATTGTAGGACTTCATGGGGATGTATACTGCATTTAATCTGTATGACCCTGTCCCACTGACAATGATTTTTGCTGTATGACCTGAGGGCAGTGCCCTCCCATATGTATCTTGGAAAAGACCACAGATGAAATAGAAAATTTTATGTGGTTGGTTTACAGAAATTGCCGTAGCAGAGAAGACAAATGGAACTTGGCTAGCATCCTGCCTCGGCCAATGAGCAGTACTTGATACTTTAGAGGAAAGTGTAAAACCTTAAAAATTGGAATTAAGCAATATCTTGATGGCAGTGTTTCTCAACCTTTTTTTTATAAAGTACCCCACAATTTTCAGACATGCAGTTTTTTCCCACCATTGCAACACATTTGTTTAAACAACTTAATCACAACTGGTTGGTTGGAAGAAACTTGCCATCATATTTATGACTGTGCAAACAAGGATAAATAAAAATGTTAGATGAACATAAGTCCAATTATTTATTCATAAATTAAGTTTCAGAAACACTGTACCCTCTGGATGAGCACTGCATACCCAAGAGGGGACATATATCCCTGGTTGAGAACTACTGCTCTAGCGTTTCTTCACAACTCCAAGCAGAATAATGGTAGGCTTTTGTCCTAAAACATGAAGCCTTACAGTAGAACTCCGAGATATGTGCACTCACGTTGTGCAAATCTTGGGTTAACGTGACTCTGAGTAGCAGGGAGCTGGTTCCTGGCTCCAAGCTGCCTACCACTTAGGGGAGCCAGGGAACTGACCAGTGCAGCAGTGCAGGTCAGTTTCCCAACTCCTGTGAGTGGCGGGCAGCCGGAAGCCAGGCACCAGTTCCCCACCACTCACGGGCGCTACGCTGGTCAGTTTCCCAGCTCTTCTCAGTGGTGGCAGCCAAGAGCCTGACTCTTGGATGCTGTGACTGACAGGAGCACAGAAACTGGTCAGCTTACTGGTTCTCCTGAGTATCACAAAATTAACTTAATGCAGGGTTGCACAGGAATGTGACTTCCGCATAAGTTGGGGGTCTATTGTATCGCCTAGTTCCTGTATGTTTTTATTCTTGCAAGCACATTTGCAAATTATACATTTATTAAATACAAAGATATCTAATCCACTTGTGAATCCCACTGAGCTCTCTGCCTCTGTATCTGCGTTCCATAACTTAAGTATATCTTGGCTAGGTCTACACAGCGTGGCTTTCCTGGCACATCCATGCTAATGAGCAGCCTCAAAATTGCAAATTGCCACTCATTAGCATGGTCCTGTGGCTCATTAGCATAGTTGTGCGAGAGCTCAGTCTTGGAAGAGGTGGATGCTGGCAGTAAGGAGGCTGTGTGGATGCGCCCCTGCTGGCAAAAAGCCCCCTGTTGACAGACCCTTATGACTGTGTATAATGGTGACTCCCTTTATTGACCTACATTTTCAAAATGTGTAGGGTGGCCTGGTGACCACAAAGTGATGAACACATCCTCTTTGAATAGCAAACTCCTTTAAAGTGTCTTAAATTGAGCACCCAAATAGTGAGGCACTCAGTCACTTCTGAAAATTTAGGATGTCAGTTTTAAATTTATTGCCTTTTAGTTTCATTAGCATTGGTTTTTTTCATTATAAGGAGGGTAAATATGTATTAATGATAAACTTTCTTTGTATACCATTGATAATTTTGTATACCTCTATCTTATCACCTAAAATATGTAATGCCAGGTTTTAAAATTCTTCCATGTGTCTTAACCATTTAGTTGTTCTACACTGAGTTTCTTCTGGGTTTTTTAAGATGTTTTGACCAAAACTGAACACATTATTCAAGGTGCAAGGATACCAGCAACGTATATAATACTGTTATTGTAGTTTTAGCATTATTCAATTTATCTTGAAACAGTGTAACATCTTTGTGACAGATATTACAACCTCATACAGTATTTTGTGAATTATTTATTACATTTTTGAATGATTTTGTATGATTGTGTCCCAGTTGATAGGGAGGTTATTATAGCTCCTCCAAAAACTATATACAATGAGGGTAATAGGGTGCTGAAAAACTGATGGGTGACTCTTGGTATGTTTAGTATGTGTTTAAAACTTTATGATTTTATTTATTTTATTTTTTTCTGTTATGCATTTACTCTAAGAATAAATGTGCTTAACCAGAAAGAGCTGTGTGGTACGTTGTAGCTGCTGGCAACAAGATGTACCCAGTGCACAGAGAGAAAGCAAAACACTAGTGCTGGACAGACTGGCTTGATGGGGATAGCACAGTGTAAGGCTAGGAGCTGTGTTGCTTTAAAATCTTGGTCAGCAGGGAAAGAGATGTATGTCTCCACTCAAGATAAGTGACACATGGGAGATGGAAACCTTGAGTGGGTGCTTTTGATGGTCAGCAGAATATAGGTGCAGTTACCCTAAAGTTGTGACAATCTTGTTTGCTTATTTAACTGCCATTGTTCGCTAGGAACTTTCCACAATACATATGTCTTGTTTCTGAATTAATTTAGAACCTTTCAAACAAGGCCTAATTTTACTGTAAACCGTAAAATAATAAAAATTCAATTAAAATGTTAAAAATACATATTTGCTGACAAGTTTTTAAGGAAGTAAAATCAATGAATTGGTGGAAGTCACGAGGCTAAGCACCTGGTACTAGCATTTATTAAAATGCTAAGCCAGCTTTTGATAGCAGTAGCCTCTTCGGCAATGCAGAGAGAATGTTTTTATGACAGTTCGTTCATTTAGCTCAGGTCAATAATTAGTTCATTAAAGGTTAAGAAATCAAATGAGAATTGAAAAAGCCAAAAAGCTTGTTTTCCTCTTCCAATCCATGAATAATAAAATAAATAAATTTCGCATATAGTCGCTAAATGCTCCTGCACCTTGTGACATAGAAGGCTACCTGATATATCCACCTCCATCAGTCTAATGTCACATTTTGTGCTCCAGTACAGGCTGCTTTTGTGACAGTGAAATCTTTCAGAATAGTTATCTTGTTGGTCATCTATTGTTCTCCACTGATCGCTGTTTCTACTGCTAGCCAGGCCTTTGTGAGTTACTTTATTACACCAGTGTTAGTTACTTTATTCCATCAGTGGACACCAAGTATTCTTAGCAAACATCTTTGATAGAATGCATTGTTTCCCTTTGTGGACATCTAGCATTTGCCAAATTTTCAGAAGCACATAAAATGTGAATATCACAGTGACATTATACTGTACAAACTTAGTCTTAGTTCTGGTGTGAATCTCCTTTTTGTTTCAGATATTCACCAGTCTTGAAAAGAGTCCACTTGCATTCTCCATTCTTACTTCCACCTCCTTTTGGACCTGGCCTTCAGCACTAATTATGCATCCAAGCTATCCAAATGCATTAACTGTGCCATACTATTCACTACTGATCACATATGCACCATAATTATTGACCTTTCAGCAATCATGACTTTCATTTTCATTTGTCTGATTCTTAATCTTAATTTGGCAGACTTGACAGTGGTAGTAATCTTTGTCATAGCATCATCATTTGTGTCTAACAGAATGGTGTCATCTGAAAAGTTGAGGTCTTTACTTGACATCATTCCTTGTATCTTCCTTTGATGTTGATTCTTGCTTCATAATCTATAACAATCTGAAAGAGAAACTGGTTAAAATGTGCCTCAGGTTAAAATGTGCTATATATACCATCTTTTCGGCCCAAAGCCAGTTTGCATAGTACATAGTTTATCGATCTATAATCAGTTTGATTCTGTTCAATAGCATTTACAGAACACTCTTCCAAGTGCTCAAAGTACTAATTGTAGCACACCAGTTAGTTTCCTTTCTTTAGTAATTAAAAGATTACACCTTACTTTCATTCCTCTGGATAGAATTCTTTCTCCCTACTGTAAGAGTTTGTCTTTCATACATATTCCCCCACTTTAAGCATTTCAGCCATGATCTTATCTTGTCCAGGTGGTTTGCCGTTATTAGTTGCTTAATTGTTTTCTCTATTTCTGCTTCTGAAATGTCTAGCATTGACATATTTAATTCTTCACATCCACTGATTGGAACTGTTAAGTTCTGGTTGGTTGAATACTTCATTACAATGTTCTTGCCATCATTCTTCTGGTTCTGCTTCTGTTGCTAACAGTCTGATAGTGCCATCTCTTTCTTTTATTGTACCACCATGACATTGAAACCACAATTAAGATTGGTAATTGGAGTCAAGTTCCACTGATGCATCTTCAGTTTCTCTCATTGTGACAAGCTAGTCTCTTATCTTTCTGAGCAAATTTCTCTATCTTCGCTACATATTGCCATTGCAGAGTGCATTGTTCTTCTTGTGTCACCTGTGTTGCTACTTTCTTTAAAGCTTTTTTCATCCTTCAGTCACTTTGCATATGTGTGGCTTTATTCACTCTTCACTCTTGATCCTTTTGGTCAAAGGGAAGTTAAGGCAGTTGCCAAGCAAATATTTATAATGCAAACCCTTTGTTTTTCCATATCATCATTCATCACCTACTGGCTACTCTTGGAATCCATTTAAGAACTGGATTTTTAAGTCCCTCTTGATTCCTGGGTCAGGCTGTTTCTTTGCAGCAAAAAACACTTCTGTCTTATCTGTTAGAATAAAGCTAAAAAGAAATGTTAACTGTTCAGATGATAAGATAGTGGATCGCTTCCTAAAAAAGCAACAGTAAGAGATTGTCTATCCAGCAGCGATCTTCTCTACTATCTGCCGATGGCAGTGTGATCCAGTCTTTTCTCATTAATTCAGTTATTTCACTTCCATGTTAGTTTGTGTTTCCTGCAATGAGGGAAAAGTGACCCATCTAATGGCCAGGCTATACGCACTATACAACTCAGTTAATTTTCACTATGATCCATTCAATCTCTTACTTCTGTGTTTACCCATGCAGTGTTTGTACAGACAGTTGTCTCTATCAGCACAGGCACTCATAGCACTCACAAGCAGAATGACATCACAAGCATGGACCTTGTTTAGTATGTCATGCAACTGAATACAAAATCCAGCTTTTACTTATTCCGTCATGGTGTCTAACTAGTAGGTACTTCATTTTGGATAACAGTTACTTTAGCATGATTTTTAAGAAAACATGGTCTTAAAATTCAGCAGTCAACTGGTTCCCATTCCTGCATAGATTGTATTACCCTGTTGTTGAAGAGTACACCAACACCCTCTCTGTGCAACCTCTTGCCTTTCTGAACAAAGTATTGACACATCATCTGAATGGAGTATTCCATCCCCAGTCCCACTCATTTCACTCATTTCAAAAAATGCTGATATTGAAGGGAATTATTTTTTTTTGCTACCTGACTCAGTTTCTCAGTGTCTGCCTTTACAGCACCCGATTCTAGTCATGAAAGGATGAGATCTACCACTTCTGAAGTCTTGAAGGATATGGTGACCAGAAACAGTTGCTTCACTTACCATACTGTACTATGCTGTTTTAACAAAATTGTAAATGCAAAATATGTTTGAAAAACTTTTGGGGAATTTTAATCTTATGTATCCCATACTTTTAAAATAGTTTTTATTGAATAAATAATAAATTAATAACCTGACTTTGCACATTCTTATTGAACTTGAATTTCCATTCAAACAGAACTTGACACAAATCAGAAATAAAAAATTGATAACACACACCATATACTCAAAGTGGAACATTCACCACAATAAAAATGTAAAAACTAATTATCAAAATAAATTTTATATTAAGTGATATAATTGCTTCAATACATGTTTAGAGATATAATGTATCCTCCAGTTTAGCATAAAGAGTAACCAAATTTAGTGTAAAGGCTATTTACTTGAAAGTCAACATGTTTTAAGGGATACCAACTAACAAGACAGCCTCTCTCTAAACTAGAGGGTTTTGTCAACAAACTCGCAGAATGTCCACACTAAAAATGCATTCTGTTAATGTCGATAGAACTTGGCACTTTTGTTGACAGCCTACTTCATCTCCCCCTGTGGGGCAGAATGCCTTTCTTGACAGAATCTGTCAACAGATAAGCTGTGTGGATGCTCCAGGGGGCCCTTTGTCAACAGATAGGGCTTCCAGGTCACTGGGTACCCCTGGATGCTGTGCTTCTGGTTGGCCGTTCTGTCAAGAGAGCAATTTGCTTTCGTGTGTGGCCACAATCTGTCAATAGAAGTTTTGTTGTAAGATCTCTTCGGACAGTAACTTCTGTCGACAGATCATTGTAGTATAGACACAGCCTTGGAAAATAACTAACATACAAATGCAAACCACACTTACAAACTGATGATGTAAATTAAGGTTTCTTGCTTGCTGTTTTAAACCATGACTAAAATCAGACTTGTAGCTTGCTTGAATTTAAATCATTCAACCCTGTTTGTAAATAAACAGGTTGCATCAAAAGAAATACTTGACTATCATTTCCTTCTTCTAATGGAAAACAACTCTCAAGTCCGTAATATTAGTTAACAGCCACTCTCTAAATGGAAAGAAAATCTGCACAAGAATATTTAAATGTGAGAGGTTCTTGCTGCAAGCAGGCCTGTAGCCTTCCAAACAAATGCATGTGTATGCAGAGCCGGGTGGGGTACCCAAGAGAGCTATTCATAGAATCATAGAATGCTAGGACTGGAAGGGACCTTGAGAGGTCATCGAGTCCAGCCCCCTGCCCTCAGGGCGGGACCAAGTACTGTCTAGACCATCCCTGATAGACGTTTTTCTAACCTGTTCTTAAATATCTCCAGAGATGGAGATTCCACAACCTCCCTAGGCAATTTATTCCAGTGTTTGACCACCCTGACAATTAGGAACTTTTTCCTAATGTCCACCCTAAACCTCCCTTGCTGCAGGTTAAGGCCATTGCTTCTTGTTCTATCTTCAGAGGCCAAGAAGAACAAGTTTTCTCCCTCCTCCTTATGACACTCTTTTAGATACCTGAAAACCACAATCATGTCCCCCCTTAATCTTCTTTTTTCCAAACTAAACAAGCTCAATTCTTTCAGCCTTTCTTCATAGGTCATGTTCTCTAGACCTTTGACCATTCTTGTCGCTCTTTTCTGGACCCTTTCCAATTTCTCCACATCTTTCTTGAAGTGCAGCACTCAGAACTGGACACAATACTCCAACTGAGGCCTAACCAGCACAGAGTAGAGTGGAAGAATGACTTCTCGTGTCTTGCTCACAACACACCTGTTAATGCATCCCAGAATCATGTTTGCTTTTTTTGCACTAGCATCACACTGTTGACTCATATTTAACTTGTGGTCCACTATAACCCTTAGATCCCTTTCTGCCATACTCCTTCCAAGACAGTTGCTTCCCATTCTGTATGTGTGAAACTGATGGTTCCCTCCTAAGTGGAGCACTTTGTGTTTGTCTTTATTAAACTTCACCCTGTTTACTTCAGACCATTTCTCCAATTTGTCCAGATAATTTTGAATTTTGACCCTATCCTCCAAAGCAGTTGCAACCCCTCCTAGCTTGGTATCATCTGCAAACTTAATAAGTGTACTTTCTATGCCAATATCTAAATCGTTGATCAAGATATTAAACAGAACCGGTCCCAGTACAGACCCCTGCAGAACCCCACTTGTTATAGCTTTCCAGCAGGATTGAGAACCGTTAATAACTACTCTCTGAGTATGGTTATCCAGCCAGTTTTGCACCCACCTTACAGTAGCCCCTTCTAAGTTGTATTTGCCTAGTTTATTGATAAGAATATCATGCAAGACTGTATCAAATGCTTTACTAAAGTATAGGTATACCACATCCACCGCTTCTCCCTTATCCACAAGGCTCATTATCCAATCAAAGAAAGCTATCAGATTGGTTTGACATGGTTTGTTGTTTGCAAATCCATGCTGTCTGTTCCCGATCACCTTACCACTTTCCAAGTGTTTGCAGATGATTTCTTTAATTACTTGTTCCATTATCTTTTCTGGCAGAGGAATTGACTGGTCTGTAGTTTCCTGCGTTGTTCTTATTCCCCTTTTTATAGATGGGCACTATATTTGCCTTTTTCCAGTCTTCTGGAATCTCTCCTGTCTCCCATGATTTTCCAAAGATGATAGCTAATGGCTCAGATACTTCCTTCATCAGCTCCTTGAGTATTCTATGATGCATTTCATCAGGTCCTGGTGACTTGCAGACATCTAACTTTCCTAAGTGATTTTTAACTTGTTCTTTTTTATTTTATCTTCTAAACCTGCCCCTTTCCCACTATCAGTCCCATGGGTCTGATCACAGCAGGACTGAGAATTAATAGGGAGGGGGCAAGGTTTTGATCCTGGACATTTTTTAAACCCTGCTGAAATTTCCTGCATTTGGGAAGATTAAAAAAAAGTTCTAAAGGAACTATTTGCAGAAACTGTTAAGACACTATTTATTATCTGTCTCCTTGCTTATGTCTACACTAGAGGGTTTTGTTGGCAAAACAGAGCTCTGCTGACAGAAAGCTGGTCTGGATATTCTGGGGGCCCCTCTGTTGACAGACAGGGCTTCTGGGACACTGGCCAGCCCTGTCTGCTGTGCTTCTGGCTGGCTGTTTTGCAGATAGAGCGTCATGGCAGTCCAGCCACTCTGTCAACAGAGCAGATTGATCCTGTGATCCGCCTGGCAGTTTGGCCATGATCTGTCAAGAGAAGTTTTGTCGGAAGTTATCTTCTGACAAAAACTTCTGTTGACAAATCCCTGTAATCTAGACATACCTCTAGAGTATGTCTAAAGAGCAAAGTTATTTAGAAATAATAGCCACTATTTCGAAATAACTTTGCTAGCATCTACTTGACAGAACCACTATTTTGAAATAATTTCTAAATAGCAGTTGGCATATTTTGAAATAGGTAAACCTCATTCCACGAGAAAGAGCACCTATTTTGAAATAGATGCTGCTAAAACAGGTGATACAGCCTATTTTGAAATAAGCCATAGTGCATCCAATGGCTCTATTTCAAAACAGGCTCTGTTGCATGTAGACTTTCTATTTTGAAATAGCTGAGCACTATTTTGAAATGCATTTTGTGTGTAGTTGCACTATTTCAAAATAAGTATCAGAGAGGTAGCCGTGTTAGTCTGTATCTTCAAGAACAACAAGAAGTCGTGTGGCACCTTATAGGCTGACAGATATTTTGGAGCATAAGCTTTCGTGGGCAAAGACCTGCTTGCATCTGATGAAGCGGGTCTTTGCCCACGAAATCTTATGCTCCAAAATATCTCTTAGTCTATAAGATGCCACAGGTCTTCTTGTTCTATTTCAGAATAAGCTATTCTGGAAAATCTCTTGCAGAATAGTTAATTTTGAAATAATGCTGCTGTGTAGACATAGCCCTAGAGGCAAGGAGGAACTGGCTTGGAGGGTGTCTGTGTACATCTTCTCCCTGTTTCTGACTGAAGGGAAGAGAAAGAGAGACTTCTCCCCTCTTCTCTCTCCTTTATGAGGATAGATCTTAAGATGAGAGGAGCTGGATAGGAGACTTTTGTATGGGACACTTCTTCATCCATTATCAGGTGCAGCTGGTGTGCCACCTACTGGTGGGAAAGGGTGGGAGGCCCCCCCCAAAAAACCCTATGCCAAATAACAAGCTCTTCCTTTTGTTCCCATTTCTTATTTCCTTACTTATGTGAGTCTGGACTTCTCCAGCCAGAAAGACGAGATCAAGGAAGATAAAAAGAAGTAAAACTGCTCTTCTCCACAGTGCAACTTACTGGGTATGTCTCTGTTGCAGTTTAGGGTTGCCGGGTATCTGTTTTTTGACTGGAAACTCTCATTGAAAAGGGGGCCTAACAGCATCCAGTCAGATGTACTGACCAGCACGGCTGTCCTTAGGGGAATGGTGGTCCTGAGGCAACCCACCCCAGGTCCCACTTTCACCACACCTCTTCCTGCCCCTATTGTGCTTCTGCCTTGCCCCCCACTCCACCCCTTCCCCCAAATCCCACTACTGCTCCATATGGCCTCTTCCAACCCCTGCTCCACCCTGTTCCACCTGTATTGCTTCCCTTCCTTGAAGCACCCTCCCCTGAGAGATGCAAGACAGGGGATTACTGGGGTCCCGGCACAGGGCAACTCCCAGGTTCAGGCCCCCGTGCACTCATAAGGGTGGCAGGAGCTGCTGGAAGCAGAGACCCAGCAGCCTGCCCCACGGCCCATCTCCCAGCTGGGTTGCTGAGTGGAACAAACTTCTTGGGAGATGGTCAGGAAGACAAGCCAGGCTGCTGGGTCTCCCTGTCTCCCATGGGTCCTGCTGCTGTGCTGAATGCAAGGGGCCCAACTCCTGCAGCCAACTCCTGGTCCCCCACGTAATTCCCCAGGCCACCCATATGATGGTTGAGGCAGCCACCATGGAGCCCCACGAAGTGCAGGATGGCTCTGCTGACCAGAAACCAGGAAACAGGGCAGGGGTGAAAATTACCCATTGTCATTTTTAGCATGTTGTGTGGTCTCAGCTTTCTCTGTTGTGCATGCGATAGCCTGAAATGAAGAGCAGTAGTGTACCACAGCTATTATACAGCTTGAACCTGTCTAGTTCAGCACTCTCTGGTCCAGCAACATCCGTGGGCCAGATTTATTTTAGACAGCCCAGTGTTTGGCTTAGAGTCATCGTGGGTGTGACCAAGTGTCCTGCAATCCCATAAAATTTGTTTACAGCCTCTAGTCCTGGCTGTCACTGTTTTGTGCTATTATTTACCCCTAGATTAGCTCTAAATGTCTTCTAAGTGCCCAATAATCAGTGGAAGTGTTGGTAATGCTGCTAGATGATACTGACCTCCTGTGGTTTGGCAAACTCTCTCATTTGGCACAAGGTTCAGCAAATTCTCTCATTTGGCACTGAGGGTGCTGGATTAAAGAGGTTCGATCTGTATTTGCATTCAATCATATGGCAATTTTTAAACCCATTCAAATTCTAATCTCCAGAAATTTTGTTTTACCATGGGTATGGTCTGCCACTCCTTCTTATAATGCTGCTTTACCACCACAACCCATTCTGTGGACTGTACAATTTATATGCAGACAGTAGAATATCTCAGAAATACTGTCACATTCCTTTTGTATCTAGTTCTCTCATTGGCTAGAGATTCTAGTATACTGTTTTTGTTTAAGCTTTTTGAATTGGCATACTGGCACTGCCAACTTTTGCTTTCAACTGTGACT
Source organism: Carettochelys insculpta (assembly GCF_033958435.1). Classification (NCBI taxonomy): domain Eukaryota; kingdom Metazoa; phylum Chordata; order Testudines; family Carettochelyidae; genus Carettochelys; species Carettochelys insculpta. The sequence continues at coordinate 20,980,983 of NC_134141.1, read as the reverse complement.
ATTTGTGTGTAACTTCAAAAATGTGTTTGCTTTTAGTGTCCGATTTTGCCAACTCTTTGTGGACACTTTCTACTGTGAGTAGAACCGTAACTAGGAACCTACAAAATTCATGGCTATGTGTGTGCACTGTTCTTAAAATAGGAGTTACAGAAAGTATGGTTTGACCTTATTTGTTAGGACTGTCTCATATTCACATGCACTACGGCTTGAGTTTTTTACCCAATGGGAAACAAATGGCTCTTCTTGCTATTTTGGTTCCCAACCCCTGCCCTATACTATACAGACTTCACAGGGGACACCAGAGTTTCTCAGATTGGGAGTCCTGACCCAAAGGTGTGAAGTATCAGAAGGGAAGCCGTGTTAGTCTGGATCTGCAAAAGCAACGAGAGGTCCTGTGGCACCTTATAGACTAACAGAAATGTATGAGCATAAGCTTTCGTAAACAAAGACCACTTCAAGTGTGTCTTTGCCCACGAAAGCTTATGCTCATACATTTCTGTTAGTCTATAAGGTTCCACAGGACCCCTCGTTGCTTTCACTGACCCAAAGGGGAGCCCAAAAGGAATTGGAAGGTTATTTTGGGGGGGGTCACAATAGTGCCACTCTTCTGCACTGCCTTCAGAACTGAGAGGCTGGAGAATGGTGGCTATTAAGGGCTTAGCGGTGCAAGCAGCATTGCATAAGAAATGGTGACAATGCTGTACTAGGCTATCTTTACTTCTATGCTGCTGCTGGTGGCAGTAAAGCCGTCAGAGCTGGGATCCTGGCCAGCAGCCATGGACTAGTCTGATTGAAGTCAGTGAGGTAGTGTCTAGCTTGAGCAATCTGTGGCTGTTAACAAAAACTAGGCCCTTGGACTGTATCTTTCTCCCACTGAAGCTTTAAATCCTGTCCTATACTCCATATTGATAGATGGAAACAAACTCTGATCTGACTCCATTGCCATTAACAGCATTACGGTGATATTCACCAGGTAAGTGAAATCAGTGTCAGGTTCTTAAGTTTTCTTTCTAGGATTTTTAGCAAATATGCTCATGTTTTGTCCATTCTTGGGCACCAGACTTTAAGAAAGGTGTAGATAAATTGGAGAATTGGAGGGAGTCCAGAGGAGAATAAGCAAACATGACAAAACATTTAAAACACATTATATATGAATTGGCTATGCAGTGTCTAGAGAAAAGAAAGTGTGGGTGGGAGGTGAAGAGAGGCAGCTGATTTTAACTCTACCACGCGCTATTTCGACATTGAAATCGACGTTAGGCGGCGAGAGGTCGAAATCGCCATTCCTTTCCAAAGATGGGAATAGTGCCCTACGTCAACATTAAACGTGGAAGTAGGGTGTGTGTAGATGATCCGCCCCCTGTTACATTGAAATAGTGGGGTCCTCCACAGCGACAATCAGCTGAGGGGTTGAGGCGTGCTGTCCAGCCCCTGCGGGGCTCTATGATCACTGCGTGCAGCAGCCCTTAAAGCACCATAGATCTGGATTTCTTGTGGCAGGAAGCTGAGAGCGTGCAGGCAGCAGCACACGCACGTGCTAGTCCTGCACGCCCCCATGGACCCCGACCCAACCACCCAGTGCCATGGCATCAAGCCAGCCCCCTGAGTGCCCCCAGGGCTCCCCCCTCAAGGAGATCCAGGGACCCCCAGCAGCCAAACGGGGGGCCAAAAAGTGGTGCAGCCCCTCCTGGTCGGAGGCCAAGCTCTGAGACCGGCTGGGGCTCTGGGGTGAGGAGGAGGTGCTCCACGTGATGGGGAGCAAGCAGCAGAATGCGGAAGCATTCGTGCAACTGGCCAAGGGCCTGGCCACCTGGGGTTACCCTGCCTGCACTCTGGATCATGTCCATAGCAAGGTGAAGGAGTTGCGGCAGGGTTACGCCCGGGCCTGGGACTTGGCCAGCCGGTCTGAGGCCACCCCCGCTGCTTGCCCCTATTACAGGGAGCTCAGGGCCATCCTGGGCCCCCAGGACACCTCTTCCCCCCCGGCCACATTGGACACCATAGCCAAGGAATCCCAGCAGGCCTCGGAGCCGGAGTCCGGCCAGGAGGCCAGGCCTGCACTCCAGGACCCACCCGAGGAGCCACCCCTTGGGACGGCAGAGGAGGGGTCCAGCAGCAAGGAGTGGAGGCTCCTCATAGACCTCCCCTCCTGGAGCACCAGCTGGGCGACTGCCCACCATGGTTCCCCCGACTGTGGCAGTGGATGGTCAGGTATGTGCCCCACAGGGCACACACCCCTGGGCCATGGGGCAGGGGCACCAGACACGACCGGGAGCCCCACACACCCCCAGCGGACCCCAACCCACAACTGCCCAGCCACAGCACGGTCCCAGGATGGTGGCATGGCCATCAGCACCTGTCAGTACCCACACCCATGGACAGCACTGTGCCCTAACCCCGGGGGCCGGGGGACCATGCAGTGGGGACACCCAACAGGGACTCCACACACATCAATGGGGGACGGAGACCCAGCACCAAAGCGGGGATGGGGGAATGGGCCACGGGCCAGGGCATAGTACTAACAGCCCCCCCGCCTCCCTCTCCACAGCTGCACCATCTGAAGTCCCAGGCAGCCAGGCATCCTCCATGGTCCATGAGAGCCCACTGGAGGTCAGGCACCGCCAGCACATGGGGACACCACTGAGGCCAGCAGGACGGGCACGCCACCACTGGACCCAAGGGATGGACCCCAGGCACCCCCCAGCTCCTGGCGGCTCTCCAGCGGTAGGCAGAGGTGGCTGAGGAGTGGCTCCACTTTGACCGGGAGGAGTCCACCTGGCACCGGGCAGCGTGGCAGGAATTCATGGGCGTGTTCCGGGACATAGCTGGGTTGCTCCAGGAGGCTGTTGCCCGGTTCCCGCTGCCGCCCTCCCCGCCACTCCACTCGCTGCCCCCCCGGCTGCCCCACTTGCCTTGCCCACCGCCCCACCTGCCCCGCCTGCCGTGCTGCCTGCCGCCCCACTTGCAGCACCCCAGGACCAGAGACCACTGGGGCTGAAAACCAGCCAGTGGAGGCATCCTGGCTGTACCTGCCAGTCCTCTCAGCCCCCAGACGGCTGCAACAGGGACCATGAACAAGGGGAGGGCGCAACCCGTCCCCACTGGGGGTCGCGCCCCTCTACCCCCACCCCAGATTGATAGGCCAACGGCCGAGCCATCCACTAGCCCTCCACTTGTATATAGTTGTCCCCCTTGTATATAGTTGTCCCCCTTTGTATATTGGTTCCAGTTTTTGTTGTGCACATAAGACAGTTACCAGTATTGAATAATCCACAGTTTTATTTTGCACAGAACCTGAGACATGTCCTTGTTGGGAGGATGGCGTGCAGGGGGTGGGGGCGGTGTGCGGGTGGTGGGGGCGGTGTGTAAAAGACCCTCTGGGGAAGGCCAGGGAGGTGCTCAAGGGTCCCCCTGATCAAAATGGGCCCGCAGGGCCTCGCAGACCCGTACCCCCCCGCGGTGGGCCTGGTGATTGGGTGCAGCGGCTGGCTGGGGGAAACCTGTGCCGGCATCAACTGCCCACCCCTGAACAAAGGCCTCCCCCTTGCTCTCAACAATATTGTGGAGCCTGCAGCATGTGCCCACAACCTGGGGGATGTTCTGGAGCCCAACATCCAGGCAGGCAAGGAGGCACCACCACCAGCCTTTCAGGTGGCTGAAGGTCCTCTCCACCACCTGGCAGGTGTGGTTGAGTTGGATTGTAGTGCTCCCAGCTGGCGGTGAGTTGGCTGGTGTACGGGCGCATGAGCTGGGGCTGGAGGGGGTAGACCGCATCCACCACAAGGCAGAGGGGCACGATGGTGTCCCCCAGAGGGATAGCCCTCTTGGGGATGTAGATCCCCGCCTCCAGCTGGCGCCACAGGCCTCAGTTCCTAAAAACGTGGGCATTGTGTGTGCAGCCGGGCCAGCCCACGTAGACATCCTGGAAGCAGCCCCGGCTGTCCACCATGGCCTGCAGGATCACAGAGTGGAAGCCCCTCTGGTTGATGCATCTTCCCCCGCTGTGGTCTGGGGTGCAAATGGGGATGTGGGTCCTGTCTAGAGCCCTAAAGCAGTTTGGGAACCCCATGGCAACAAATCCGGTGACGGCTGCATCCTGGTCCCCAACTTGGATGACTCTCTGAAGCAGCATGACATTGAGCAGACGGAGCACCTGTGGGAAGGGGACACAAGCGCTCATGAGGGTGTGTAGGATACCCCAGGCCGCTCTCCCCTGGGCACCTTCCCAGGCACCCCCTGCTCAGCCCCTCTCTCCCCGACACCCCCAGACACCCCCCTCCCGGACATCCCCCGCCCAGCCCCTCCCTCCCCAGCCCCACACCCAGGCCCCGCTCCATGGCTTCCCACCCCCCCAGTGGGTGCATGCCCAGGCCTCCTTACCTCCATGACGACGGCCCCGACCGTGGCCTTTCCCACCCCAAACTGGCGTCCTACAGAGCGGTAGCTGTCTGGAGTGGCCAGCTTCCAGACAGCTATTGCGACCCTCTTCTTGATGGGGAAGGCACACAGCATCCATGTGTCCTGGTGCCTCAGTGCAGGGGTGAGCCACTGGCAGAGCTCCAGGAAGGTCTGCCAGCGTATGTGGAAATTCCGCAGCCACATGTCATCATCCCACTCCCCCATGACCAGCTGCTTCCACCACTTGGAGCTGGTGGGGTAGCTCCAGAGGCAGCGGAGCACCCAGTGGGGGAGGAACAGGGGACCCCAGTGGTCAGGGGTGTCCCTGTCTGTTCCTGGGGAGGGCCCCTCTGCCAGGAGCTGCTGGGCAGCCTCCTGTGCAGCACCTAGCAGGGCGCTTGCTCCCTGGGTGACAACCTGGAAGGCTTCCAGGTGCCGCTGCTGAGGGTCCATAGCTGCTGTGTGTCAGTCTGCGAGAGTGTGGCTAATGCTCTTAAGACCTCGTGCTGTGCAGGCTGGGTGTGTCTGGCAGCGGCCCTGTAAAGGAGTGGCTTGCTGTTGCCCCAGAAGGGTTAGTCCATCCTGTGACCCTGTCCGCGGGCTTTCCTGGCCCGTTATTTCAATGGGGAGCGCTTGTGTGTGTGGACGCTCCGCATTTCCACCCATGGTGGCTCCTTTCAACCTTCCCTGTCGCTACTTCGATGTTGAACATCGACAGCACCAGCCCCGGAGGATGTGTGGACGATACGCATCGAAGTAGCTTATTTCAATGTTGTTACTTCGAAATAGGCTACTTCAACATAGTGTCCTACTGTAGACGTAGCCAATATGTTTTCAGAACCACATATCAAAGGTTGGGAAGTAAAATTAAGTTCTTATGTTGTGTGTTATTTCCTTAGGTTTTAATATTCAAAACAATGAAATCACAGATTTAAATTGCATATCAGGATTGCTTTACATTTGCATACTTTGTGTAAAAACATTAACATTTGTATTATGAGAACAAATCATTTCAATTACAATCAAGGCCTTATTGTGCTCGGTGCTGTACAAAACAGCACATAATGCAATTACTATCAATCATGAAAGGGAAAAATATCTATAAAGAGAAAGCATCAGAAATCATAATATTTGTATGCTGTACTGCTTGAATAATTCAATACCAAAAGTAACTTGATCCTATAAATGCACTGTTGGAGACATAACATGCTGCACATGTACGCTATCAGTTATTTGGAACCACAAATTAGAGGTAAGGAGAAGATTGTGATATTAGCGAAAGATACCAAATAATGCAATCTGACATCAGCTGTTTCACATTTATATACTCACTCAGTAAAGGAAATCTCCCCCCATTATACAAGCAATAAAACAAAAAACAAATAAATAAATGCAGAAGATTCTGTGCAAGAACAAATTTGCATGCAAATCAAACTGCATATTTTCTTCAATGTGAATTTGCACATATATCCACAGCATTTCCATAATTGGTGCAATATGTAAAACCTGAAGTCAATATGATACTTTGCATTGAATCCCAGTGGAGATACAGTAAATGCTTTTAGTATAGTGGCATGTTAGACTTGTTATGCCAGAGGTCGATAGCTCAAAATGTAAATGTGCTCCAAGTTTAAATGTGTCATCTGAGTACCTGGTCCTGCACTTTGTATGAATCTCCTCGTTTAAACATTTTCCTAAATATACTAATATGCAAGATAAAAAGCCACATATATATTCAAGAAGGAGGAATGTGAAGGAGAAAAAATTAGAATCTGATTAAAGATTCCTATAAAAAAGAAAAGTATTTATGGTTATTGTATGGTTCTGGAAATAACTCTCAAATGATGCGCTGGGGCCCATCAAAAAACTGATTCTTACCTCCATGATTTTAAGATGCGTATGGAGGAAAGCAGTCACTAGCTTCCTCTTAATGGAAGTACAGCAATAACTATGGTGGACTGATTTAAATGGCAATTTAAATCTCCCTCTCTCTCTATCTCTCTCTCTCTCTCACACACACACACACATTGATTTAAATCAAGTCACCAAAAAAGGCAAAGCTAAGATCTACTGTGCTTAGAATGCATTTAATTTTATAGTAAGCCATATTGAATTCACTGGCACTTCTGTTTTTTGAGAAAACCAGTATAGAATGGGCTTCCCTTGGAAAACCTGAATTATGCTGAAGTAAAATAGGAAATGCATTTATGGCATCACCTTCATAGTCTGTGTCCAGGATCTTCCAAAATAAGGGGCATGTGTTTCAATTTAAATAAAATAAGAAAATGACACTCAGTAGCAGCTGACAATTTAAGATTTCTCTTACTGCAGCTTTCTGTGCTGTATACAAAGTTAATTTAATTAAACTTTAATTATCCCAAATTAAGGGTGAAATCCTCCCAAGTTGATTCATCTGTGCACAGGTCTCTGCACCACTCAAAACCTGTAGTGCCTGTGCAGCCAGAGGAAAATAAATCATTTGCAGAGGAAAAAAATGAAAAAAAACAAACCCAAACCATTTGCAGAGGAGTCATGTTAACCTAGTTATCTAACTGTACACACCATAGATTCTACACCTAGTTAACTAACTAAACACACCAAAAGGATTAGCTAAACTTTTTTTTTTCTAGCAACATCCAACACAGCAAGCAGCTTGGGAATTTACTTATCACACTTATAAAATCTTATACAAAATACTTATACAAATCGCACTTATACTAACAAGCATAGTGAGAGTCTTGAGGAATGATGTATTGCAAAGTGAACCATTTAAGTTACTAACCAGTTGATTCACTTAGTCATATCCACATAATCATCCACATCTTTTTTTTTTTTGAAAGCACAAAGCAGTCTTCCTTATGAGGTTTCATTCTTGCAACTAAGCCTTGAATCTTCTTCCTGGACTGATTACACTGGACATGTTTTCCCTTTTTTTGTCCAGTGAGCAAATTTTTTCAAATATTCCCTGATAGGGTCTCTCTTACTCCCACAAGTCATGACAGTTTTTTTGTGGCAAAAATGTGGTTCAATATAGGATTTTCAGTGTGCACTGGATAATGTCTTCCCTTTTATCTTCCTAGGCCATTCCACTGTTCTTTTCTATGCTGCCTCCATCCTTTCCTATATATTGTCTCTCTGTATTTAAGACAGCTTCTTAGTCAACTCCTCTGCTGTGCTTGACCAATGTCCACCACCACATAAGCACAGAACAAAAACAATCCGATCCAGATTGTGTCTTTCTTTGTGTGGTACTTTTTAGTCTGCTGAGAAATAGAAATTAAAAGCCCAGAACTTTCAAGAAGCAACAGCTAGTACAGGATGAGCTTTTGAAATCTGGGACTGTCTCATCTGCCAACATCCGTGGTCCTGCTGGACCATGGATTTTTGCAAGACCAGACTCTTGGGTTAGGGACTAGACCCATATCCACGGGGCAGGGGCTGCGGCCAGAGCTGGAGTCCCTACTCACCCCGCTTTGCATGGGCAGTGGGAGCGGACAGAGCCCCCACCACAGCACGGGCCTTGGGCTGAAGCTCTGCTGGAGCACAGGGCAGCAGCCAGAGCCCCTGCAGCAGTGCAGGACTGGGGCTGGAGGCTTCCATTGCAGTGCAAGGCTGGGGCCAGAGCCCTGGCCTGCTGGAGCCCTGTGGCAGCCCCAGGAACATGGGGAGCAGGAGTCTGGGGCTGCCTAGGGCAGGAGCCCTGAACATCCCTTGGTCTGGCAAATTCTGTTGTTCAAGACCTGTCAGGTCCTGATCATGCCATCCAGGGAGATGCAACTCATAGTTAGGCTGGACAGACTAGAGCCATTAATTCATTTTTGTGAAACTGTAAGTGTATGTGTAGTATGTTTGTTATTTGATTTAATTTTTTATTTTAATGTATTTGATTTTTAAATCAGGAATTTAGTATTTTATTGATTATTTTAAAAAATCCAATCTGAAATAAAAAAGTCTGATTTTATTTAAAAAATAACTTTATTTTTAATCCATGCTGCCAATAATGGACACATGTACATCTTGAACCTCTCTAATCCAGTACTCTCTGGTCCAGCAACATCCGTGGTCCACCATGATTTTAAATAGCTGCATGTCCACTAATCATGGCTGTGGCCAAGTTTTCCATGGTCCCATAAAGTTTGTTTACAGATACCAGTCCTGGTTCTCTATGTTCTGTGCTGTTATTTAGCTGACATTTACCCCTAAATGTCTTCTAACAGCCCAGTGAGCAGTGGAAGCGTTGATAAAGCTGCTAGAGAATATTGACCTCCCATGGCTGGGCAAATTCTCTGGTTCAGCACTGGTCAGGTCCCAAGGGTGTTGGACTACAGTGATTCAACCTGTACTCAAAATCCCCTAGCAAGCACCTACAAAAGAAATGTATTGTGATTGGAGAAAAGACTACTTCCTTAAACAAAAGCTTAACTAAGGTAATCACAAATATCTAAGCAAAATGTGATTCTTGAAAATCTGTATAAAATACTTACAGGAGAAAAACTGAATTAGAATCAGTAACAGAGAGTAAGCCGTGCTAGTCTATACACTATCAAAACAAAAAGCAGTCAAGTAGCACTTTAAAGACTAGCAAAATAGTTTATTAGGTGAGCTTTCGTGGGACAGACCCACTTCTTCAGACCATAGCCAGACCAGAACAGACTCAATATTTAAGACACAGAGAACCAAAAACAGTAAGCAAGGAGGACAAATCAGAAAAAGATAATCAAGGGGAGCAAATCAGAGAGTGGAGGTGTGCGGGGGAAGATCAAGAATTAGATTGAGCAAAGTATGCAGACAAGCCCCTACAGTGACTCAGAAAGTTCCCATCACGATTTAAACCATGTGTTAATGTGCCAAATTTGAATATAAAAGTCAGCTCGTCCACTTCTCTCTCTAAAATGGTGCGATAATGTCTCTTCAGTAACACACATACCTTTAGGTCATTGACAGAATGCCCCATTCCATTAAAATGTTGACTAACTGGTTTGTGGATCTGGAGTGTTTTGATGTCTGTTTTGTGCCTGTTGACCCTTTGTCTAAGGGAGTTAGAAGTCTGTCCAATATACAAAGCATCTGGGCATTGTTGGCCCATGATGGCATATATGATGTTAGTAGAGGAGCATGAGAAAGTGCCGGTGATTCTGTGAGTAACCTGGTTAGGTCCAGTGATGGTATTTCCAGAGAAGATATGTGGGCAAAGCTGGCAGCGGGCTTTGTTGCAGGGAAAGGTTCCAGGACTGGTGTTCCTGGGGTACAGGCTGTGGCTGTTAGTAAGGATCCTCATGAGGTTGGGAGGTTGTCTGTAGGAGAGAACAGGCATGTCACCCAGGGCCTTCTGGAGTGTAGCATCCTGATTAAGAATAGGTTGTAGGTCTTTAATAATTCATTGCAGTGGTCTGAGTTGGGGGCTGTAGGTGATGACCAGTGGTGTTCTGTTTTTGGCTTTTTTGGGCTGATCTTGGAGTAGCTGGTTTCTGGGTATGCGCCTGGCTCTGTTGATTTGTTTTTTTACTTCTCCTGGTGGGTAATTCAGGTTTATGAATATTTGGTAAAGTTCTTGTAGTTTTTGGTCTCTGTCAGTAGGATCAGAGCAAATGCGATTGTACCTAAGAGCTTGACTGTAAACAATGGATCTAGTTATGTGTGCAGGATGGAAACTAGAAGGGTGTAGATAAGTATAGCGATCAGTAGGTTTTCGGTACAGTGTGGTACTGATCAGGCCATCCTTGATTAGTACTGTAGTGTCCAGGAAATGTATCTCTTGCATGTTGTAATCGAGGCATAAGTTGATGGTGGGGTGTAGATTGTTAAAGTCTCTGTGGAATTCTTCCAGAGCCTCTGTACCATGGGTCCAAATCATAAAGATGTCATCAATGTATCTTAAGTAGAGGAGTGGTAATAGGGGACGAGAGCTGAGGAATCGTTGTTCCAGGTCAGCCATAAATATATTAGCGTATTGTGGGGCCATGCGGGTGCCCATAGCAGTTCCACTAATCTGGAGGTATAAATTGTCCCCAAAACGGAAATGATTGTGTGTGAGAACAAAGTTACAGAGGTCAGACACCAGACTGGCTGTGGTGGCATCAGGGATGGTGTTCCTGATTGCTTTTAATCTGTCTTTATGTGGAATATTAGTGTACAGAGCCTCTACATCCATTGTAGCAAGGATGGCATTATCAGGAACTTTTCCGATGTTTTGTAATTTCCTCAGGAAGTCGGTGGTATCTCCGATATAGCTGGGAGTGTTGGTGGCATAGGGTTTGAGGAGGGAGTCCACGTAACTGGATAGTCCGGTGGTAAGGGTGCCAATACCTGAAATGATAGGGCGTCCAGGGTTTCCAGGTTTGTGGATTTTGGGAAGTAAATAGAATAATCCAGGCTGCAGCTCAGATGGTGTGTCTGAGTTAACAAGGTCCCGAGTAGCAGCAGGGAGTTCCTTCAGTAGTTGTTGTAATTTCCTTTGGAATTCCAAAGTGGGATCAGCGGAGAGAGGTCTGTAAAATGTGGTGTTGGAGAGTTGTCTGGCTGCCTCCTGTTCATAGTCTGCCTTATTCAGGATGACAACAGCACTCCCTTTGTCAGCTGGTTTGATTATGATGTCTTGGTTATTTTTGAGACTCTGGACAGCATAGCGTTCAGCATGTTTTTGTTTTGAATTAGAATCAGTTTAAATAACATCCATAAAAAACTCAATTGGTTCTTCAAGATCTGGAATCTAAGTGAAATATTTGCAGACCAAATTTGGTCAGGAAACAAATGCTATTTTTAAGTTTCTAATAAGCTCCTACTAACAATGGAGTGTACTAGAACACTTTACCGGAAGTATTTTTAAAGTAATTGACAGAGTCCTATTTTCAATATACAGAACATTCTGTACATAAGCATGAATCCTGTTGTGAAATTTTAAAAGCCACCGAACGACTAAGAACTCTTTTAGTTTTCAGTTTGCGCAATGTCTAGTACAATGGGGTCCTGATCCATGACCCAAAGCACTACAACAATGCAAACAAACAATTACCATCAACTGCTTACCATTTTTTCTGCCCTAAAGTGACTGTAAAATGAGTAGAATCTTACTTACTTAATAATGAAACTTTATCAGTATCACACAGATAAACAGTTCCAGAATAAGCAAGCATAGAAGTTTCTCATGTTACAGAGGGGCACAGAGAGATGGATCTTAATGTTATATGTGTGAGTGAAACCTTCCATTATAGATATTTGTATGCTTATATAAAATCGGAGAAACTCTTGTGTGCCCCCAGCAATGTAGTTCTGACCTGCCATGACAGTAGATTGGACCTGCATGGGTCCCAATAAGAGAAACTCAGTGTAAGTAGTATTTGTTTACACAAATATGCCCAGTCATTTAAAAAAAAAATCACAATGCTCATGTAAATATTTGCTGTAATACATGTCAACTGAAGCAGGGGCTGGCACCACCAAGTTACACAACAGTGTCTTGACAATGTTATTATACTTAGGCTATGTCTAGATTTCTGAGAACAGTTGGTAACAGATATGCATATTGAGCATTGTATTTGCATATATTTTGCTGAGAGTTCTGTCAGGAGAGGCTTTTCCGACTGTTGGCCCAGCCACATGGGGCCAAATATTGGAAAAAGCCCCGCTGTCAAGACATCCCTTGTTCCTAATGGAATGAGGTGTACAGGGATGTTGACAGAAAGCTCCTGACTGGCAGATCTCTTCTGACAGAACTGCAGTCTGGTTGCACACTCTGTTGACAGAAGTTTTGTCAACAGAAGCCTGCAGTCTATTTAGTGACGGACACCGGGGAGGGGAGGACGCCGTTCAATTTTTTGAGAAGCTATGATGGACAAGTTGTTGCTGACTCCTGAACTGAAGCCTGTTTGGTGGAACACTGACAGCAAGGGGCATGCCACTGGTTGGTTCAACATTTAATTATAACGTTGGCTTGGCTTTCCCTCCCCACTGCAGCTGTTAACTTGATAAAGCCAGAATGACAAAAATGCTGCAGAATATAACTCATAGCAGTTGGCAACATTTGGGATTTTTTAGTAGTTTACCACTAAGTGGGGGATTAAATGCCCAACTTCAGCATATAAAATGTGCCCACAACTCAATCTTCCATTACCAAATGTGTGGAAACTGTGTAAAAGCAAACAGAACACGTGATCAGTGTTTTACTGTTGTGTCCTTGAGAGCTGGATGTATTTTTACTAATCTTCATGACATTGCATTTAGTGGAGAGAACATAATGAAGTTGTGCCAGTTTACTAGGGTTCATGAGAATGTGATGCAGATATTGGGAGGGAGTCTACTGCCTACTGTCAATGGTATTGTGTTGTATCAAGACGTTGTGGATGGAAATCCTACAGATTAGATAAAGGCTCTTCCGTTCAGCTCAGGGTAAGGGATGTTAGGTGGTTGCATCACCATCCTGGAAGCTCAAGGAAGGAACTGACTCTCAACTTGCCTGTCTATTGGGCTAGCAAACAGAATATAGTACATTAATGTAGCTGTATCTATTCCTGATGCACATATAAAAACTCACTTTTTGCTGTCAGGTTTTTCAGTAAGGACTAAAAATCACATTTACTTAGAGCTAGTTTGCACTCTTGAATGCAAATACACAAGTCCTACCAGAGTTTAAATTTCCCCAGAGTATTTCCAAGAGGGTTCCTAGCCTCCACCCCCACTTATTCTATGAAATCTCTGGGAGAAGGAATGAAAATACTTACTGCAGCTTTGCTCCAGATAGCTCTGGCCAAATTTAAGACCTGGTTAATGTCGAGGGAAGCCCCACGCATACACCAAAAGCTGGAATTTGGCTTCTAGTGTAGATTCTCCTGCAATGCACAGTTATTCTTCAAGATGAAGTCCATGTGAGTCCCACGTTAGGGGTTCACGTATCTCGTGGATATGATCAGATACTTTAAATTGCAGCTAGGGCTGTGCTTATGCTGCTCTGCTTCTTAGAGGCAGAGCAGTTGTGCTCCTCTCTCAGCTCCTTAATCATTTGAAACCCATGGAAGTTGAGAACTCCCAAATAGTGGGGAAGGAGGAGAGATCATAGGATCCACACTGACGACATCTTGAAGAACCACAGTTACTGTAGGGAAAGCAATTGCTCTTAGGTTGCTGCTACACTAGCATTGTCCCATCAGAGGGGGCATGGTAATGAGGCAATTCAAAACAGGCTAATGAGGTGCTGACATACATATTCAGTGCCTCATTAGCATAATGGTGGCCGCGTGAACAAACTTCAAATTGCAGATTGACAGTGAAAATCGGGGCAACTTCAAAATAAGCACCCCATTTCAACATTCCCTTATTCCAATCTAGTTATGTGTGAGTAAGGGAATGTTGAACCGGGGTGCTTATTTCAAAGCTGCCTCCATCTTCACTGTCAATATGAATATTGAAGTTTGTTTGTGCAGCCATTATACTAATGAGGCATTGAATATGCATGGCAGTGCCTCATTAGCCTGCTTTGAATTGCCTCATTACCATGCCCTCTCCAATAGGACAACGGTAGTGCGGTAGCAGCCTTAGAGTATGTGCCAGTGTAGATCCCAATACAGATGGCTGGCAAGCAGTACCCCTTGGAATGGTTGGAATGAGGAATTTCAGCTGTATGAGTTGAACAATGAGGACAGTACAGCTCTCCCAAACTTAGAATCATTTTGTAATTTATTCTGTCTTCCCTATGTTCGGAACACATTATATCTGAGGATTTTTTTAAAAAAAGAAAGCCTTACCAATCATGGTAGCAGCACATAGAAGTCAGTAATAATTTTGATCAGTGTGAACCATAGAACCTAGGGAGATCTCATAGTACTGCAGAATATACAAAATAACAGGCCAAAAAACCAAAAACTTGAGCCATTCCCACCACCCACATAATTATTATTATAAAAAGTCATCCAGCAATGCTAAGTTCTGTGGCTGAAAGCTAGGGAGCCTCCGCAAAAACAAAATTAAAATCTTTTCAAAATGCCTTATTTAGTGAACCGAAATGGGAACAAGTTGAGCAAGAAAACATGCAGCTAAAATACAGTCTAAACTGAGCAGAAAATTAGTGTTGCCCTGGCGCTCACAGCAGCTGTTGGCACCTATGGGGTCTTGTCATAATAAGAGTGAAATCCTTGAATTCTTTATGTCTATCGCAGATGTACATGGCACTGGATGAGTCCACTCCTCTTAACTCCTAGCTCGTATAAACATTTTTAAAGAGATATATGCCACTGGAGTTGTAACTTGGGCACTGTGCTTTTGCTGAACAGTAAACCCTTGAGTTATTCCTGCAACCTGCACATCACTCAAATTTTTCTGCAAGTCAGGACGGAGATGGGAACCAGGCTGCAGGCTGGTTCCCGGCTCCCCTGGGCTTGCAGGAGCTGGGAAACATGGGTTAGTCAGTTTCCTTGTTTCCAGACTGGCGAGGAGCCCAGAACCAGGGGGCAGTTTCCCAGTTTCTGCCAGCATAGGGCAGCCAGGAACCAGGCTGCCACTTTGTCCTCAGGTCCCCAATGCTTGGGGTACCCAGGAAACTGACCACCCATGAGCTGGTCAGTTTTCCAGGGCCCGCAAGGGTGGGGAGCTGGGAGCCAGGCAGCAGCTGGCTTCTGGCTCCCCTCCCCTTGCAGGGCCTGGCAACCGACCAGGGCAGCAGCCTTGGTCAGTTTCCTGGCTCTGCAAATGGAGGGGAGCCAGGAACCATGGGCAGCCTGGCTCCTGGATCCCTTCAACTCCTAGGCTGCTGCCCTGGTCAGTTTCTTGGCTCTCCAAGTGGAGGGGAACCAGGAACCAGGCTGCCACTTGGTTCCCAGCTCCCCACCACTTGCAGGACCCATGAAATTGAACAGCCCACCAGGGTTTCCTGGCTGCTTCTTCCTGCCTGCCCCCAGCCATGCGGCTGTCAGGATGACAGCTATGTGGCTGGGGGAAAGCAGGGAGAAGGGGCTTTTAGTTTGCCTCACTGCCCACAGCTGTGGGCAGCTAGGCAGGCTGACAGCCGCAGAGCAGCTTGAAGTTGTGCTTAACTCACGTTAAAGTGAGTTATGTGCAACTAAGGTGCATATTTCGAGGGTTTACTATACTCCCATTTCTGCAATGGTTACCTCTCTAGCTAATGTTGTCAGGCTTGTATAGTTATACTGGGTCCATATTCAATCTTTCAGTCTCTAGATCTTGATTATATAATACTAGCAAGTTTACCCAGATTTGTTTGGGTCCTTAAGTCAATAATGATGTGGGGCATGTTTGTTTCTTTATTTCCTTCTTTCTTTGAAAATACAAGGAAAATATACATTCTTTACTTGAATGATTTTCAAAAACTGGACACCTGCTACACTCCCAGCCCCCTGCCCTGAGCCTCTCCTCACACTCCCAGTCCTTTACATCGTATACTACATTCATTTTAAATTTTGAGTTTGCTTTGTTAGTTTAGGGAGTGTAGGTGTGAAAGGTGGGATTGTTGTTATGTCCCTTTCCTCATCCTAGTGATATAGACATGTGGAGGCTTTTTGGTTTGGTCTAGCCGAGAGAGTGGCAGACAGTTTCTGCAGCCCCCACATCCAGGGCAAGCTGTGAGGGGAGCCCTGGTTCTGTACCCTGGGGAGGGATGTGGTCTCAGGCAGAAGGGCAGGGCTGGGGCAGCCAGCCCTCAGCACTGCATGAAGTGTAGAGCTGGGCTGCCCCCACCTGCCCTCAGGACCACAAGGAGTGTACAGTGTGGTCTCCAGCAGCAATTTCTCCAGCAGCAATTTAAAGGACCTGGGGTTCTGGTTGCCACTGCCACAGCAGTGGCAACTGGGAGCCCCTGGCCTCTTTGAACTGCTAGGCCCCTAGGCAGTTGCCCTCTTTTCCTTTTCCTCCCCATCGGCAGTCCTGGTCTAGTCCATTTAGAGACCGTACAGTATGATCTTTACCCACTGCTGTAAATAAGCTCCAAGAATATTATTCCAGAAGGTTTCAGTTTTTATCTACAATATGCACCAAGTAGGCTACCTTAGAACATACTGCTTTATTTCATTTATATGTGTAATAATTTGTTACTTAAATTTATCAAGACATGAAAGAGATAAACTTACTGTTACCTCTCATCACTGTACAGATGTTTTTCTCTGTATTCCATCTTTTGGATGGCATTTTTCTTGTTTAGATTGTTACCTTTTAAAGCAGGGACCATATCTTCTTACATGTTTGCCCAGTCACCTAGTGTGAAAGAATCCCTATCTTAACTGGGTTTCCTATGTGCTAATACCCAAACTTGCCTGCCATAATAAAACCGTGCCCTCAGCCTGCGCCATGGACAATGTCTGTCCTGTATGTATCTAGACTGTGACCTCCTTGAGTTTAGGGACTGTATTTCGGCTGTATTTGCATCGTGCCAAACACTTTATCAGGGCCCAACATTATAAATACAAACTTCTGTTAAACAAATAATTCACCTAAAATATTCAAACATATTTTAAATATAATTTTGTTTTTCTAAAGTTACTTTCACTCAGAGTGCAGAGCCCCATCATCTGCAGTGGTCTCTAACTTCCCTGCCAGTACAATGATTTATTTGTGACATCTTCAGAGGATTGGAAGCTACAAAACCCAAACAAAATGAAAATAGCATTAGTTATTATATTCAATAAATGATAATGGAAACCAGAAAAATACGAAGAGAAGGAAAAGTATATTCCCTTGTTGGGAATTTACTGATTGTCAGAATCAGGGAAAAATCATTTATGTGATGAAGGGCGGGGGAGGGGAGAAGGAGGCGATACCTGAGGAGGAAATGTCTGTGGTTCACCCCAACAAATAAATCTCAGAGTAGTACAACACATTTTAGTGCTTCCATACTCCTACTTTCTCATTCCACCCTTCTTCCTCCCACGCACACTGACTGTACTGCTGTAGTTTGTCCTTTTATATTTTTCTGACAGGCAGCCTAACTCTGGCTGCCTGCCAGACTGTACTTTTCTGAGGCAGGCAAGTGTTACTGTGACTCTGTATTGCTTTGTGCAAATGTTCTCGACTTTGGCATTTTACCAGTTATTACTATTATTACTTTTTTAACCAAATAGTCTCACCAAGACAATTCTCTTCCAAAGAGAACATTCCAAAATGTCTCCAACCATGCCAATCTACAGTTTATCGCTGAAGTCCCTGTTTTTTAATTGGTTCTGGCTATTTGGATGTGAACTCGAGCAAAAATACATAATCTGTAACGTGGCAGATTTCCTCTCTTAGTTCTCTGTGTCTTTTATTACACCAAACCAAACCTCATTTATTTTGCATTCAGTTTTGAATCTGAGTTACATACAACATCCTGTATCTGTCTGAGTTAGTGATCACCAATGATTTATAGTAACAGAGAGAAAGTCGTGCTAGTCTATACATTATCAAAACAAAAAAGCAGTCAAGTAGCACTATAAAGACTAACAAAATGATTTATTAGGTGAGCTTTCATGGGACAGACCCACTGCTTCAGACCATAGCCATACCAGAACAGACTCAATATTTAAGGCACAGAGAACCAAAAATAGTAATCAAAGCTGATAAATCAAAAAAAAATTATCAATGTGAGCAAATCATAGTAGAAGGGTGCGGGGGGGGGTGTCAAGAATTAGATTAAGCCAAGTATGCAAAAGAGCCCCTATAGTCACACAGAAAATTCCCATCCCGGTTCAAACCAGGCGTTAATGTGTCGAATTTGAATATAAAAGAGAGCAGCCTCTCTTTCAAGACTGTTGTGAAAACTCCTCTTCAGTAAGATGCAGATTTTTAAGTCATTACCAGAATGGCCCACTCCATTAAAATGCTGGCTGACCGGTTTGTGTCTCAGGACTGTTTTTATGTCTGTTTTGTGCCCACTAACTCTTTCTCTAAGAGAGTTTGAAGTCTGTCCAATATACAAAGCATCTGGGCATTCTTAGCACATGATGGCATATATGATCTTAGTTGAGGAACATGAGAATGTGCCCATGATTCTGTGAATAACCTGTTTAGGTCCAGTGATGTTATCTCCAGAATAGATACATGGACAAAGTTGGCAAAGGGCCTTGTTGCAAGGAAAAGTTGTAGGACTGGTGTTCCTGTGGTATAGACTGTGGTTACGGGTGGAATCCTCATAAGGTTGGGAGGTTGTCTATAGGAGAGAACAGGCCTGTGACCTAGGGCCTTCTGGAGTGTGGCACCCTGATTAAGGATAGGTTGTAGTCTTTAATAATGCATTGCAGTGGTTTGAGTTGGGGGCTGTAGGTGATGACCAGTGGTGTTCTGTTCTTGGCTTTTTTGGGCTGATCTTGGAGTAGCTGGTCTCTAGGTATTCGTCTGGCCCTGTCAATTTGTTTTTTTATTTCTCCTGGTGGGTAATTCAGGCTTATGAATATTTGGTAAAGATCTTGTAGTTTTTGGTCTTTGTCGATAGGATCAGAGCAAATGCGATTGTACCTAAGGGCTTGACTGTAAACAATGGATCTAGTTATGTGTGCAGGATGGAAGCTAGAAGCGTGTAGATAAGTATAGTGTTCAGTGGGTTTCCGGCAGAGGGTGGTACCAATCAGGCCATCTTTGATTTCTACTGTAGTGTCCAGGAACTATATTTCTCGTGTGGAGTAATTGAAGCATAAGTTGATGGTGGGGCGCAGATTGTTAAAGTCTCTGTGGAATTCTTCTAGAGTCTTTATACCATGGGTCCAAATCATAAGGATGTCATCAATGTATCTTAAGTAGAGGAGGGGTAATAGGGGATGACAGCTGAGGAATCGTTGTTCCTGGTCAGCCATAAATATATTAGCATATTGTGGGGCCGTGTGGGTGCCCATAGCAGTTCCACTAATCTGGAGGTCTAAATTGTCCCCAAATCAGAAATAATTGTGGGTCAGAACAAAGTTACAGAGATCAAGACAGCAGATTGGCTGTGGTGACATCAGGGATGGTATTATAGTTTCTAAAGTTTCATGTCTCTCAGTTCATGAATGATGATGGTGTAGAAACACTTCCTCAATATCCTGATGTCACAAAAAATGCTTGACCCCAGAGCACACAGAATTGTATGTATGTTGGGTTAAGGAATTTTTAAGTGAGTTGTATGTCTGAATTAAATGGTGATGTGTATCCTCTGGATAGCAGCTAGCTGGTAATGTCCAATGCTCTCGGTAGGCTTGGTATTAAAGGCAAGTGTATCCTTCCTAGAGAAAGGATAATAAAGAGTAAAGAAAACCTGAAAGGAGGAAGACCAGTGCTGCAGTACACACAAAAAGTCTTCCTGCCTGCACACTGTGCTATCTATCCTTCCTGAAAAACCATAGCTCTGGTGAGCTCCACTGAACGCTGCTGATTTCCATGGGCCTGAGAGCAAAGACAATGCATTCCCTATTATGTGCCGTTCCACATCCAGAATTCAAAGGCTTTGACTCCTTGTCAACTGAAGGATATGGGAAAATGGAAAAACGTGATTCTACTCAGAAAAGGAATTGTGTTAATGGCACTGTGGAGTTTCATATTATTGTTTCTCTGTTTACAAGTAATAAGATTTTTTTAAACTTCCTGTCCCGTACATCTTAACAGCCAAACTTGTTTATTTGAAAATCAAGTGATGTTCTTTATAGCTTGCATATCATCATCAATAAAGATTTTAGAAGCCACGTTTTTCCCTTAAATATACCCTCTATTCAGTCTCATATGGCTCTGCAAGTGGAACCTAATTAATGTGTGGAAGAACAGAATCCATCTCAGATTCTTGTAGTTCTTCTCTGGTATGTTGACAGCAGTAAAAAGTCACAGTGTTGCTAACTCTCATGACTTTAATATAAATCTTGTGATATTAAGGTTTTTTTAAAGCCCCAGCTCCTACAGACAAGTTAAATGTGAAAGTCTTAGTTTTATTTTTAAAGGAAACTTCTAGATATCTTTTTTTGTAGCTCAGTGGTTGTTCAACTCATTAGGTGCTTGCAAGAGATCTGATTTATTCTGTGTCTGATTCCAGCTGGCTGTGCATAACAAGAGCCTCACAGCACTTTTCCGAGAGTCTTCTGTCAAGATCTGCCCTTAAATGCTCGGTCCTAATACCATACTGATTATTGCAGACAATAGCCTGAAAACAAGATCTGAATGTATTCTAAAAGCTTAAAAACAGGAGGAAAATGAAGAAAGTTCTGCTTTTTAATCTCCTGCATTTTAAACCAGTCTCAATTTTTTGCATGCTTAGAGTTGGCAATATTGAAGCCATGCAACTCGTTTGTCACGTATAATAATTCTATTAAGATTAATGAGTACGAAGGGTTCATTTTCATATAGCCACTTTTCAGAGCACAACATGCATTGTTTTATGGTAAATAATCTCAGAGGGGTACCTGTCTTAATCTGTAGCTTCGCAAATAACAAGCAGTCCTGTGACACCTTAGAGACTAACAAATTTATAAGGACATGAGCTTTTGTGGGTAAGTAGTACTAATGACAGGTAACCCTTTTTTCCTTCTCCATCTCCCTCTCTTTAAGCCCTGGATTCTGTCTTTCCTCTCCATTTTCATTTGAAGTAGTGGGTTTTACCCACAAAAGCACATGCCTGTATTAAAGAAGCAAAGAAAAGGAAACAAACTCATTTTTATCCTTAGTGGGTTTTCTTTAAGAAAAGAGTATGCTTAACTATGGAGCACTAGTATGGTCTCTTATCTAAGAAACAGTCTGCAGGAAGTTCATGATCTAGAAGCATACAGAGGGAAAGAGAAGAATCCAAAGAATCCAACAGAGACAAAAACAACCTAGCTCTTTCCCTTTCACAGGATTTGACTGACCATAATAAGAGCAGGTGATGGCCGATGACTGTGAATAAAATACTAAAAATAAAATCTAACCCAAATCAAACCAAATCACTGGAACTTTTTTTTGGGTCGGTGGGGGGTGGGAAGAGCGGGTTGGGAAGTTTAGTAGGTGTGGAAAGGCTGTTCTAAACTAGATGTTAATCCAGTTTTCTCAATTGGCTGTATCTCTAGAATAGAGTGAGCTAAGCACCCAGCTCTGAACACTCCTGAACTTTTGCAGGACTTAAAATCCATCTGCAAATCTCATAGATCAGGTTCATTTTTAGGAAAAATTGAGGGATTTTTTTTTATAAATCTACATAATATTTTTAAAATAACATTTTGGCTTGTCTGAAGAAGAGTTATATTTAATAAAGAACATGAAGTAAACAGGCTGCATGACAATTTGTTGTTATGAAATTTCTTAAGTCCAAACAATATTTTTAACATGAAGCTGTAATTGCCATGTTTTTGCCATGTATGTTGCTCCTAAAACAGAAGATTTGTATTGACCCAGGCATTATAAGTATAATATACCAGCCTCTTCCTCTCAACAAGATATAGATTCAAATTTTGCTTCTGGTCACAAAACAAAATAAATATGGTTGGATCTTCCTACTTTCTAGTGGACATTTGTTTACATTATTGTGCTGTAACACATTTGTTGGTGGGAAGTGACAAATTTTTGAACTTCCTAGAGCTCTTTAGCTGATCTGGGGAAGGTAACCAGACAGAGTATCTGAGTTAAACACAAGCTGGGATGGATTATTGAGCATGAAGGGTTCATATATACTGTAGAAATCACATAAAATGAAGTGGGTAATTAAGGGGGAGCAGCAGGCAGTAGAGTGCATTACAAATTGTTGAATGAGCCATAAAACTGTGTCTCTGTTTAGTCCATGGTTTTTGCGTCTATCAAAGGTATGAATTTAAGCTCTCAAACTTGCCTTTTGAAAGTGTTGTGCAGGTTTCCTTTGAAGCTGATGAGTGAAGTAAGACGCAGAGTGATGTACTGTGAAAGTGTGCATGCACAGGTGGTAGAGTGTATTTGTCTTTTATTGTTCCTCTATATGAGTTCAGTGAAGCTCCATGGAGCGGGAAAGCTTGTCTCTTCTACCAACAGACGCTGGTTCAATAGAAAAATATTCTCTCACCTACCTTGTCTCTCTCTATTAATCTCAAGCAATTTGATTCCTGGGAATTATAACAAGGATGGAGCCCGGCAAGTCTGTTGGCTCCCCCAGGTACTCCCATTTTATAAATGTGGTTGGTACTTTTTGTTCAGAGATATATGGCTTTGCATTTGACTGTATTAAAACACATTTTGACCAGACCCATTGTAACAATCAATCCTGATCACAGCCTTATCCTCATTATTATTCACTGCTTTACCCATCTTTGTGTCTTCCACAAATTTTCCTGAAAGTGATTTTGTATTCATTTCCAGAAATGATGAAACTGTTGAATAGCATTACATCTACTACCAATCCCCTCTAAAAACACCCTCCGTTAATCGTAATTGTCCATTGACCTTTATTATTTAGATCTGCCATGTTGCTGGTCATGAATCCATTTAGTAAGTGGTTTATTGCTATTGCAGATTGCTGTTTGATAAAACAGAACACGCTGGCTACGTCCACACTAGCACACTACGTCCAAGTAGCCTATTTCGAAGTAAGGACATCAAAATAGGCTACTTCGACGCGTATCATCTACACGTCCTCCAGGGCTGGTGCCACTGACGTTCAACGTCGAAGTAGCAACAGGGAACATCGAAAGGAGCTGCCCCGGAAGGAAATGTGGAGCGTCCACACACACAAGCACTCCCCATCGAAATAAGGGGCCAGCAAAGCTCCAAGCTGCTCCCTTAAAGAGCCCCTCCCAGACACACTTCCCCTGCACAGCACAAGATCCACAGAGCCGACAACTGGTTGCAGACCCTGTGCATGCAGCATGGACCCCAAGCTACAGCAGCAGTAGCCAGAAGTCCTGGGCTAAGGGCTGCTGCACGCGGTGACCATAGAGCCCCGCAGGGGCTGGACAGAGCATCTCTCAACCCCTCAGCTGATGGCCGCCATGGAGGACACCACTATGTTGAAGCAGCAGGATGCAGATCGTCTACACATGCCCTACTTCGACGTTGAACGTCGAAGTAGGGCGCTATGGGAATAGCGATTTTGACGTCTCATGGCCTAACGTCGATTTCAACATCGAAATAGCACACAGTGCGTGTAGACATGACGCGTGCTATTTCGACGTTGTGCCAGCTACTTCAAAGTAGCTGGCTAGTGTAGATGCACCCATTGTGATATAAAGCCAAATACCTTACCAAAGTCTAAGTATCCCCTATGTGGTTACCTTCATCAACCATACTTATCTAATAAAATGTAATTGGGATTATTTGACAAATCCTATTTTCCATAAAATCATATTGATTGGCATTAATTATATTCCCATCTTTTAATTGTTTATTGACTGAATCTCATCACAGCTTTTCCACTATTTTATCAGGGATCAAGGGCTAAGTCTACACGAGCCCCAAACTTCGAAATGGCCATTTGTGTGGCCATTTCGAAGTTTGGGGCTCGTGTAGACACGGCCAAGGTCTGCCTAACTGGCCTGTAGCTACCCTTGTTATCTTAGTTATCCTTTTTGAATATTAGCATATTAATCTTCATATGGAATTTCCCTGGTATTCCAAGTCTTATTGAAAGTTAAGATAAGCAGGCCAGATCCTCATCCAACTCTTTTGGCATTCTTGAGTGCAAGTTATCTGGCCCTGCTGGTTTAAAAATGTTTATTGCTAACAGCTGCTGTTTAACATCCTCTTTAATTACTAATGGATTTAGAAAGCTACTGAGGTCATTGGTTTAATAGCAGAAATGATCAAAGTGCCCTCCCACTGCCACCCCAAAGTAAACCAGCAGTCTTTCAAACTCTCCCACTGCTTCTAGGAACTGTGCCAGGAACAGTGGCATAAATACCCAAATGGTAAAGCAAATGAAACTGTTTAGAATTGTGCTAGTGTGGATGCAAAGCAAAACTGCAATGGTTCAGGTTGTGAGACGCCACATTTTTACGTTTAAGCCAGCTCTATGCCAATGGTTAAATTATCACGCCCTGGTAATGCGTCCTCTCATCTTATAGTTTTGTCTACATTGTGAAAATTACCAGTGGGTGTCAGCAACAAAAGCATAGTGTGGTATTGCGACACTTGCAGCTATACTGGGTTCAGTACTGGTTCAGCTGCACCAGTTGCTGGCACGTATGATCACCCATGGGTAATTATCCTAGCAAAAACAAGAAATAAGAGAATCTCCAGTCCTTGTTCACTTTTGTCTGCTCTTCCCTGCTCCATCTGTAATCCCACAGAAAACTTCTGCCCATTTAACACTCTCTTATCTCTGTCAAATCAGGTTCTAAAAAGTATACTTAAAATATTCCCAAATCACTTTATGATCCTTCTCTATGCTTATTCCACAAGCAAACATCTGAATATCAGTGCCTTTCAATTACAACAGACTCGGGGACTAGACCACATTTTGGCAGTGCACGTATTAGAGAAATTTACCAAGAATTTCTCATCTGTTCTAACATCTGTTCAGCTAACCCAGAGAGAACTCCACTACAGAGGAGGGTCTGAGGTCAGACCAAATCCATTTTTACCACAACTGAAATGAAACTTGCTGAAAAGATCGTAAAAATGGTTTTGGCTGCTTCTTCTTTGTCTACATTGGTTATGTCTACACAACAGTAATCTGTCGACAGAAGTTACTGTCGGAAGACATCTTCCAACAAAACTTCTGTTGACAGATTGTGGTCAGACAGTGAAGTGGATTGAAAAAGAGATCCACTCTTTTGACAGAGAGTGGCCAGACTTTCTCTCGACAGAACGGCCAACCAGAAGCAGAGCAGACAGGGCGGGGTGTTGATCCAGAAGCCCTATCTGTCGACAGAGGACCCCAGAGCATCCATGCGGCTTTTTTGACATCAGATTCTGTCAAGAAAGGCATTCTGCCTTGAGGGGGAGAGGCAGAAGGCTGTTGACAAAAGTGTTCGTTATGTCAATTTACTGTTAACAGAACACATTTTTAGTGTGGACTCTCCGCGAGTTTTGTCGACAAAACTGGAGTCAACAAAACTCTCCACAAAACTGGAGTCAACAAAACTCTCCAGTGTAGATATACCTATGGTTTCCCACTGCTTCTAGCACCCACTGGTGCTACTTCAAAAAAAAATCCTTTGTATAGTTAAGATCTTTAACACTCAAATTCTGCAAGGGATGGGAGTAATGACCTATCCACTGCGTAGTAGCACTGACCATATAGACATTATTAGGTGGCTTGATCTTGCCTGTATGGATGGAACCATGTGGCAGAATTATGCTTATGAAAACATTCATTAAGTATGATTTTCATGTTTAGGTTACACTTTGAACATATAGACTAACAGATATTATCTGTGCCACAGATATTATCTGTGCCCTATGGTGCCACAGGACTTCTTGTTGTTTTTGAAGATACAGACTAACTCAGCTACCCCTCTGATACTTTGAACATATTTAGATTTAGAGGAACACAATATACCCAGATCATTTTTAAAAACATTTATTGTATTATAAATCAGACCAAATTAATAATCATCCTCATATAAACTCTGAAGGACTAGGAAATAACAGGACTATTGTAAATGATGTCACTATTTTTATTCACACTTCCTCACTAGTGCTTACTACATTTTAGAGTTTCATTTCATCCCTAACGTCTGTCCTGTGATTTTTCTGTTTCAGATTTCAATATGGCTTCACCTCATATAAAATATCTTTTTAGAATTATAATCACAGTTTTTAGATTTAATTTGAATGACATTTCAGTACAATACAGTTGTTTTATTTGTATATCTTTTACAATAACTGGATCACTAAACTCCACACTGTTAAACAAAACAGCTGAAAAATCAAAATAAAAAAGACTTGCACAGGAAAAGAGACATTACAATGTACAGGCAAAGGAAAAAGTATGTTGTAGTATAATGGGTCTGACTGAGATGGAGAGAGATAAAAAAACTGTTACAGATACGAACTGCTAAGAAATCAGATTTTGACATGAGACAGGATGCCAGTGATAGACAAGTGAAAAAAAGTTCCCACTTCTGGTAAATCATTTTGGCTTTGCACTCAGTTTTGAAAGGACAGTTCCTAGCACATTGAATGCAACGCTGATCTATGAAACATCAAGCAGGAGATAGTATCATTTCTGCATCCAAGAGACTTGGGAACCTAAATTGATCGCTAAAAAAATTACATTTTTAGATTATTGTTTATAAACAACAAACAAAAATTAAAAAAAAGAAAGGTAACCCCTACAATACATCGTGACCTAAGCAATTACACGTGAGTCTTATCCTTGTTTCTTTCTTTGCTCAGAGATTTTGACATCAAATTGCTTGCTTGCTTAGACTGAGCCATTGAATGACAGACCTCATCTTCTATGATGCCACTGGTGAGTGACTGAACCAATCCTTGAATGGCAGAGCTGATTACAGATGTCACATAAAAAACCACCAACTGCAGGTGTTGTACATTCTTTTCGGATCCTATGCTTTTCCTGTAGGACCTTCATGTGCTGACTCTCAAATCAGTTAACAGCCTGTATAGTAGTAGGCATCCTTCAGTCTGCATAGACTATGGATCGCACCCTTTAAAGTTTCAATTGAGGACTTCATTTACAGCGTCTATTGTGACTATGAAGACCCACACGAGAGTGACAGTCCTTGCTGCATCTCTTGCAGATGTAGTGGGTGTCTGGCAAGTCTTTATTGTGCTTTCTGTGCGCTCGCTTCTCCTCTGCTAGCTGTCTGATCTTCATCTCGCCCTTCTGAAGGCCCTTGTGTAACCCCTGCCTCCATCTGCTGCGGTCGTCTGCTAGTTCTTCCCAGTTGTCCAGCTCGATGTCTACCTCTCTGAGGTCTCTCTTGCAGACATCTTTGTAGCGCAACTGGGTGCGTCCAGGAGGTGTTTGCCAACAGGACAATCTGCCCTGAACTAGAGTTTCCAGATCATTGAGAGATAAGCTGCATGACTTCATTATAGTGCTTATACTGACCACTGATAGAGTGCTTTCCATGAGCAAACTGGCTGTAAAAGATGATCTTTGGTATCCATGTATCATTCATCCTCATAACATGACCAATCCAGTGAAATTGTCTGTTCATAAGCATTGCTTCCATGTCCATGACAACACACAGATTAAGAACCTCCGTGTTAGGAATTTTGTCCCACTAATTCACATGAGCATTCTTCCTCATATAGCACATGTGGAACTGAGTGAGTTTCAAAACATGGAGACGATATGTTGTTCATGACTATGAACCATACAGCAGGCTATTTAGGACAATTGCCTGATGAACTACTACCTTGTTATGGAGTTTAAAACTAGGGTTATTCCATAGGCATTTCGTCAAGTTTCCAAAGGCAGCGCAGGCTTTGGCTAATTGAGCAGATATGTCATAATCCACATTTATGCTAGAGGACAGTACAGTAAACCCTCAATAAATGCAATTTTGATTTGTGCTTAACTCACATTAATGGTTTTCACAGCCCAATTCTGTTGACTGTGTAGAATGCCTTGGTCAAGTCGATGAAAATCACATAGGGATCCTTTGTCTACATTTCTCTTATATCTGTCTGTAAATATATCAACAGTGCCTTGACTGGCATGAAATCGACACTGGCTTTCAGGAATAATGTCATTTTTGAACACATATAGCAAAAGCTGGTTGTAAAGGATGTGTGCCAGGATCTTACCAGCTATAGAGAGCAGAGAGATGCCCTGATGGTCATCACAACATGCATGACCACCTTTTCTCTTGCATATGTGTACAACCAGGGCATCTTTGAAGTCTTAGGGAACTAGCTTTTTCTCCCAAATGACACTAAATAAATAAGTGAGACGTACATCAGCTGGTCACCAGCAGGTTTATAAATTTCTGATGGAATTGCATCACTGCCAGGTTCCTTTCCAGGATGCATCTAACAGCTTTTTGTACTTGATCAAGAATTGGTGGTACGACTAGCTGAGGGATCTCTTCAAGAATGCTGCTGTCAAAAGTTGAGGCCTGGTTCAATACTTGTGAAAATGTTTAGCCCAGCAGCCAAGGATTTTAGCACTATCTGTGAGGAAAGTGACACCATCAGCAGAGCACAGTCAGCAATGCATGGCCCATAGACTGCCTTCAACCCGTCATAAAATGCTTTAAAATCATGTCTATCAGCCATATCCTCAAGTTCAACTGCTTGATATTTCTACCAGTCCACTTTCATTTGTCGTAATTTGATTTGTGCCTCCTCCTAAGCTCAATTATACACTGATTTCTTGGAGGCATTCTCTTTATTGTTGATCAAAGCCAGGTGCATCACATACATCTTATCAAGAAGAGTTAAGGTATCTCTGTCCTTGTTGTCAAACCTGTCCTTGTGCCTGCATTTTTGAAAACCAAGAATCTCAACAGCAGTTCTGTAGGTTGTTTCTTTGATGTTAATCCAATCATCCTCAACAATCAAAAGAAAAAAGCAGTCAAGTAGCACTTTAAAGACTAACTAAATAATTTATTCGGTGATGAGCTTTCATGGGACATACCCACTTCTTCAGACCATAGCCATACCAGAACAGACTCAATATTTAAGGCACAGAGAACCAAAAACAGTAATCAAGGTGGACAAATCAGAAAAAAAGATGATCAAGGTGAGCAAATCAGAGAGTAGAAGGGCAGAAGGGGAGGGGGGTCAAGAATTAGATTAAGGCAGGTATGCAAACGAGCCCCTACAGTGACCCAGAAAATCCCCATCCTGGCTCAAACCATGTGTTAATGTGTCGAATTTGAATATTGCTGATGACTAAGGAAGCATCAAGACTGTTGAAACAGCGCTTGTATCTCAAGCATTTCAAGTTTACCTACATCCAGCTTTTTTCGGCATACAGCAGAATGATGACATTCTGATGGACAAAGGTTCAAGGCAACAACACTGCATACCATGCAGTGGTCAGACAAGGAGCCAGTGCCACACATTGCAAAAGTCATCTTGACATCAGAAAGATCTCATTGTTTTGTGAAGTGGTCAATCATATGCCAATGCTTAGACCGAGGGTGCATCCAAGTTGCTTTGTATTTGTTTGCCTGTTGGAAGAATGTGCTTGCAATAGCAAGTTCATGCTGCACACAAGTTTGAAGAAGAGTGCCATTTGAGTTCTCACTTCCAATACCATGATGTCCAAGCACCTTTGGCCATGTGGTGTACTCCTGATCAACTCTAGCATTAAAATTGCCAAGTATATATAGCTTGGATTTAAAAGGTACTGAAAAGATCACTGAATTCATGCTAGTGTGGAAAGCTTTCTTTTCATCATCCGTGGCAGTCAAAGTGGATGCAGGTGCACTAACAAATATAAGGCATTGTCCCTGCTTCAGTCTAAGCTTTGTGGTCATAAGGCGAGGACTCATGGCATGTGGCATGGATTCAAGCTGGGGGACTCGTGATGTCCTGATGGTGAAACCAGCTCCTGCCTGCCTTGGATGACCCGCAGGGTAGCCCACTCAGTAATATGAATAGCCTGCTTCAACTTCTGTGAACTGGCTGTTACCAGAAATAAGTGTTTCACTTAAAGCTGCAACATCAATTTTATAATGTGCAAGTTCTGTACCAATGATTGCTGTCCTATATTCATGGCAATCATCACGATCAAGTGTACCTACCTCCCAGGATGCTAAGTGTAGTTCCTGTTTAGTCATTGATTTTCCCTCATGACCACAAAAATGGATATCCAGTCGGTTGCAGCTAAATTATAGGGAGCAATTGGAATAAGATGTGTTTAGGGATTGTTTTCTCTCCTCCTCTTCTTTTGAAGAAGGCAGTGCTGTCCCTAAATAAGGCTGCTTTGACACCTACACAGGATACGGGAGCTGGTGTTGTTCCATTTCAGCAGACAGATGACGATTACACCTGGGCCACCTATGTGCAGGTTTGTGACTAAATGCTTCCAGTGGTATACTCCACCTGCATTCACCGTACTTGCCCATCATCATAGGACTTTCATTAAGAGGTAAATCTTTAGCGTCAAGAGAGAAACCTTCACACATGAATGGATTTAAGTGAGGCTGGCTTGTAAGTTCGAACCCCACTCTCTCTTCTGACACTGACAATCATGCACAGGTACAAGAACCACGACACGTACACTGGAGGGAGAGAGCGTAGGTCTGAGTTACCTTCTCCTAGACTGATGTGCCTAAAAGGCTTAGTGAGCTCAGTCTACCCCAATTTGGAATCAGAGTTTCCCTTCTCCTAGGTACTGTTGGTCCAAGGCGCCTTATTTCGTATTATTTGGTGCAACCCCTGGAGATCAGTCCATGAAGGGCTTCCTCAATCCACCACCCTGAGGACACACCTCAATGCTGTAATACCCCAGTACAAGGATCCCATTTACTTAGACTGTAAGAACATTGGATCTTTATTATTACTTATTATGCGTATTATAATAGTGCTTAAAATCTTTAGCGAAGAGTGGGATTCCATTAGAACATAACATAAGAACATAAGAATGGCCATACTGGGTCAGACCAAAGGTCCATCCAGCCCAGTATCCCGTCTGCCGACAGTGGCCAATGTCAGGTGCCCCAGAGAAGGAGAACAGAAGATAATGATCAAGTGATTTACCTCCTGCCATCCATCTCCTGCCCTTGTACTGAAGGCTAGGGCACCATACTTTACCCCTGGCTAATAGCCATTTATGGACCTAACCTGCAAAAATTGATCGAGCTCTTTTTTAAACCCTAATAGAGTCCTGGCCTTCACAGCCTCCTCCGGCAAGGAGTTCTACAGGTTGACTGTGCGCTGTGTGAAGAAAAATTTCCTTTTATTAGTTTTGAACCTACTACCCATCAATTTCATTTGGTGTCCCCTAGTTCTTGTATTATGGGAAAAGGTAAATAATTTTTCTATATTCACTTTCTCCACACCATTCATAATTTTATATACCTCTATCATATCGCCCCTCAATCGCCTCTTTTCCAGACTGAAAAGTCCCAGTCTCTCTAGCCTCTCCCCATATGGGACCCGTTCCAAACCCCAAATCATCTTAGTCGCCCTTTTCTGAACCTTTCCATTGTACTAGGTGTTGTACATACATAGTAAGAAACAATTTCTTCCCTTTAAACATACATGACAGAAACAGTATAGGTGGGGAAATAGAGGTACAGCAAGTGAAATTCCTTGCCCAAGGCCATGCAGTTGATAGTGACAGAGCTGTGAAAACATAGGGCACCATATGCAGAGGCCAGGTCAAGACTACTGTTCTTGGCGTTTAAAGAAACAGGATTTCCTCCAAAAAAATACTTATTCCTGGAATCTCCTGATTTAGACCAAATTCCCTAGCTCTTTGAATCACTTAAACTAGCGATAAAATTCACAGACAAACTTAAGTTCACTTAAGTTTATATATATATATATATATATATATATATATATATAAAATTCTGTGTGATGTCATACTGTAACCATGACCATCCAAGTAAACTCTGATAAAGCTAGCTAACGATGAGATGATGAAATCACTATTTCAATTCTGCTTTAAAATTATTTTCAGTCATTATGGCTATGTCTACATTAGCCCCCTTCTTTGAAGGGGGCATGGTAATCAGCCTGAATGCAAAATACTAATGAAGTGCTGCGATAAATATGAAGACCTCATTAGGCTAATTCTCCCCATGGCAACTTCAAAGTTTGAGGAATACGGGCACTTCATAGTTGCGCAGGTACTTCGAAGTGCCTGCGGCTACATGGCATGCCAGCACTTTGAAGCTTGCAACTTGGTTGCCACGGGGAGAATTAGCCTAATGAGGCACTGCATATTCATTGCAGCACTTTATTAGTATTCTCCATTCAGGCTAATTACCATGCGCCCTTCAAAGAAGGGGGCTAGTGTAGACACAGCCTATGAGTATTTCTTTACTTAAGGAACATTGCCATCTAGCAACAGCCTACAAGTATTCTCTCAGGCTGCTGGACAAAACCCTAAAGAACAGCTTTAGCAGCAGCTCCTAGAACACTTTCAAAGCAGTGAAAATTTTATTTTTGTTCCTTTGGTACTAGCATACAATGCCAGCTGGCTTTTTTCAGAGCCCAGGAGTGAAACAGCTAGCAACTGACTTTTGGAAGCAGACAAAAAAGGCAAGGCACAGTAGTAAAGAAATTAAAAAGAAAGAAAAAGACAAACTAAGAGCTAAATTATTCCTCTGAGGCGCATTAAACCTGGAGACTGCTCTGGGAGACATCATGTTGCATGCAGCAAGGAGAGATTAGTTGCTACATGACTCTAACAATGTACAGAATGAACACCCTCAGCCACAGACCCATCTTTATTTGTCTCTTTCTCCCTTCGCCTGCTGTAGCACTAAACTTGCAAAGTGTTTGCACTGTTTGAAATATATTTGACTCTGTGTTTAAAATCAGAACCATGTAAATTAAAAATAGACAGAGCATATGGCCTAAAAAAATCACATAGAAGAAAAATAAGTACAACTAATTCAGCAAAATAATGGCTTGGGTAGAACACTCTATTTGCCAGAGAGATACACAAAGATGGGCCTTTTAAAATGGACTCAGGATTCTTGGACTCCTGGGCTATGGCTATTCTGTAGTTGTTATTTCGGGATGCAAATATATCCTGAAATAATGACACTACAGCTAAACACTATGCTTGAAATAGCCTGGCTACTGTCATGAGAGGGGTAGCAGAAATTTCAAAATAGCTGCTTATTTCAAACTCTGGTGCCATTTGGACAGCACCAAGTTTGAAATAATTTACGCAATTTGCATTGAGCATATTGTATAGGTTACTTCGAGTTATGGCTACAATGTGGCTGCAGCCTCAGAGAAAAAACATTTATGTATTGGCATCTCACTGAATCACTGTCAGAATATAGTAGTGTAAGTGAACCCTGGAAAAGTAAGTAATGATGATAGCCACAGTAATAACAATTGAGACAATTTATCCTGAAGTAGCTAATGAGGATACACAAAAGAGTACTAAGTTCAGATCTCATTCTTATTTTAAATGAGTACAAAACACTAACAAACAATGTAGTTTAGTGACATTGTATGGTATCGGAGAATAATGAGGCACAATATGTCTGCAGAAATGTTGAAGACTCCCCAAATAATGATGTAAAAGCTCACTCTGTCTCCTGTGGAAGAATATGTTAATATGCCATAAACCTCTCTGACCACACTTTCATGGGTAATAAGAGGCTTCACATATAAAATTTTCATTTTTAACGCTCTGATAAGCCAAATTTAACATACCTGGTTTAACAACTCTCAAAGAATGACAAAAAGTTCTGTGGCACCTTACAGACTAAAAGATATTTTGGAGCATAAGCTTTCGTGGGCAAAGACCCACTTTGTCAGATGCACGAGTAGGGGAGTTTCAGAGGAGGATTTAAGGAAGGAGTCTCAGTCGAGGGGAGGGCCAGAGCTGACAAGGTCTATTCAAGTCAGGGTGGATGTGGCCCATTATCAGCAGTTTATGTGGAGTTGTGAACATCAAGGGAGGAGAAATCAAGTCACTTCTTTCAGGGGGGATGTGGCCTATAATCAGTGGCTAATGTGGAGGTGTGAACATCAAGAGCAGAGAAACTGCTGTTCCCATTACAAAAGCAGTTTCTCCCTTCTTGATGTTCACACCTCCACATTAGCTACTGATAATGGGCCACATCCTCCCTGACTGAACTGACTTGATTTCTCCTCTCTTGATGTTCACAACTCCACATTAACTGCTGATAATGGGCCACATCCACCATGACTGAATAGACCTTCTCAGCTATGGCCCTCCCTTTGACAGAGACTCGCTCTTTAAATCTTCCTCTGAAACTCCCCCACTCGTGCATCTGACGAAGTGGGTCTTTGCCCATGAAAGCTTATGCTCCAAAATATCTGTTAGTCTAAAAAGTGCCACAGGACTTCTTGTTTTTGAAGATACAGACTAACTCGGCTACCTCGCTGATACTTTCAAAGAATGAGTTCAGAACAGCAGTACAAGAAATTACTAGAAAAATCAATATTTTTCCTAAATCCTTCACCAATACTAACAGACTTTGCTAAAATAGCTAAATACTAAGGCTGTGTCTACACTATGAGATAAAATCAATTTTAAGTCAGTTAGCCCGATTTTTCCAAGTGCCTGTCCTCACTGTAAATTCCATTAGCTCGATTTATGAACCATTAAAATTGACATATTGAAATCTTATAATCGTAGTAACATGACAGACGTAGCATTCAGTTTGAATTTAAAATTCCGAATGAAGGGTTGTGAGGATGCACCATGTCTTTAATTTTATTTCATCAGTCTCCACTGATGTCCTGTATGTGCCCCACAATGCCCCACAGTTCTCCACTCTGGCCTCTTACATCTCCACTGCTCTCACGTGTGGAGGAATTAGGCAACAGGAAGACCGTTACAATTTGGAACTGGGAAGCCTGTGGCTGTAGGGTCATGAGAGGCTGAAAAATCTTCTTTCTTTTTCTTTGCTAGTAATACAGCTGTGAGGTCTGTGGTTCTGTGTACACCCCTGCTAGCTGCCTTTTTTTCTGCGCTGCCTGACACCAGCAGCTGGCCCCCCATACCATGTATCAGCCAGGCTGTGGGTGGGGTTCATGCTTGTATAGTAGGAGGAGGAGACTATTTTTAGCCATTTACACGTTGTTCTGAACCCCACATCCCCTTCCTCCCCTCCCCCCGACAGGCACCATGCAGTCTGGAACTTTCCTGCACCAAGCCACACCTTGTGGCTTGGCCCCGAACCAATAAAAGGACATGCGGCGCAAGGTGCCAGGCAGCTTATGCACAGGGAGGGTCTAGTTTTCGAGGGCTGGCTGTGGCCGCAGGTCATTTAGCCACCCGGGGGACATCTCTCTCAGTGGTCATGATTTTTGGGGCTGACTGTAGCTGGGGCATCTTTTAGCTGCCTGGGGGGCATCTCCCTGGGCAGTCACAATTTTTGGGGGCTGGCTGTAGCCAGGGGTCTTTTAGCCACCTGAGGGAAGTCTCCCTCGATGGTCATGATTTTCGGGGCTGGTTGTAGCTTGGGGTCTTTTACTGGCCCAGGGGACATCTCCCTTGGTGGTCAT
The DNA here is from genome assembly GCF_033958435.1 of Carettochelys insculpta. NCBI lineage: Eukaryota > Metazoa > Chordata > Testudines > Carettochelyidae > Carettochelys > Carettochelys insculpta. The sequence continues at coordinate 20,945,628 of NC_134141.1, read as the reverse complement.
GATTTTTGGGGGCTGGCTGTTGTTGGGGTTCTTTTAGGTGGCTGTGGGAAGTCTCCCTTGACGGTCATGGTTTTTGGGGCTGGCTGTAGCCAGGGGTCTTTTAGTCACCCCAAGCCATCCGTGTTACAATGAAGTCAATGTATTAGCTATACAATTACCACAGCTGTTGAAGTAAGGCTTGCAATGGGGAATATTCTTGTCCTAAGGGTCTTCTTTTCCAGGTCCAAACATGGCTGTAGTCTGAGGTCTTCTAGCTGGATGAATCATTTGAGTTTCAGTGTAGCAATTGTGTCTACTTAAACATAAGGGTCTTCTTTGGTCGGAGGTCTAAATCCAGACTCCACTTCCTGAAAGGGTCTCCGTGGGCGGTCATGATTTTCGTCGCTGTCAAAAGTCTACTGTCTTTTTGCCATCCTGAGCCATTACTGATGATTCATTCGAGTTTCAGTGTAGCACCCATGTCTACTTAAACACTTAACATGGCAGGGGAAAGGGGAATGAAATGTGGGAAAATGTCATCATATACCCACATCTACTTATGGGGACAGAATGCAACATGGCTCGGGGAACTGTGGGATAGGTTCCCACAATGCACTGCTGCAGCACTCAATTTACATTTGATGTAAACTACTTGTCTGTGGCAGAAGTAACTTGATTTTGTGGGGAGCATGTGGGAAAGTGAAGATCCTCAAAATCGAATGGATAAAACCCAGCGTTAAGGAATCAAATTTAATAAAATTGATTTTATCTCATAGTGTAGACGAAGCCTGAGATTACTGGAGAAATTATTAGAAGGTAAATGAGAATTCACTATCACTAGGTTAGCCTCCACTTGTAACAAGATATGTGACTTTAGATGTTCTGAAATAACAAACTTTGCAAGGCCTTGATTGAAATTCACAGGAAAAGAAACGGAAGAAGAGGTTTAACTATCATAACAATTTTACCTATCCCAACTGATATAAATAAGGTGATGACAATATTAGGGCATTTTGACTTGCAAAAAACAGAGGTTAGTTTTAAGATTAAAGCTTAGATACATAGTAATTAATGAAAGTTCAAAGTTACAAATCTAAAATGGTGGATGCAGTAATTCTCTATGAAAATACAGGGTTAGGATCTGGAAAGTTCTAGCAACTCAGAGGGAGGACTGGGAGATTTACTCAAGATAGCATCAGGGGAAGGAGATTTGTGCTTTAAAAATAGGTCTGATGGAGGAGTGCTGTATGCTCAGACCTGGGAGCTGAATGGCTGAGATGAGATGACTTTGCAAGAGCAACAGTGTAGAAGGCCAACAGCTAGCAGGCTTAAGTGGGGATGGACATGACCCGATCTTACCAGAAGCTTCTGAAGCAGCATCAAGACGCTTCCAGAGGCTGCAAATTTTGAAGGCAGTTGTCAGGGATTTTTTCATCCCATGGGCATCATCGCCCCTGTGGGTCAGGGGAGGCAAGCCTTTGGCCATTAAACATCAATGCAGGTACAGGTAGAATCTAAAGATACATAGGCTGCCAACAAGAGTGTTCAAAGATTCTGGGGGAACTGTTGAGCCATGGCATGACCACTAGACTGGCTCGTCCCAAGTGAAACCATTAAACCTTTGGTAAACAGGATGACTGTCACCCCTTAAGGTTACATTCCAATATACTGCATTTACTAATAAGGCAAATCCCTCTCAGCTGCATGACAGAATGTTTGCCTAGATTTATTAGGATGTGTGAGTAGCTACAGGCTGTCACTGGCAAATAATTTAGAGACCAATTTTGCTACACTGTAAGATAATGAGGAATAAATGTATATTCTGATTATCATTGATTCCACTCTTTGGACTGTCCTCGCCTGACCCTTTAATCTTATTCTTGACAGATAACAGAATACACAAAGAAGTAAGAATAAAATCAAATAATAGCTTTTAATTTACATGTCTATGGCAATGTTGCTGAGATTCATAATTCATCTGCAAATCCAATTTGCTTCAGTTGACAGGAATTTGACAGCAAAATGCCTGGCTGGAGACCGTCTAAGATATAGCAGTTTTATTAACTAAGACTGCATCTATACCACAGTCCACTTTCGAAAGGGGAATGCAAATGACGAAAATTGGAAATGTAAATTAAGTGTTGATTTACATATCTTGGGCTTCATTTGGTTAATCATGTTTTCAAAAGAGAGTCTTTCAAAAGAAAAACAGCAGTCTACACAGGATTCTTTCAAAATAAAACCCTGTTTTCAAAAGCACACTTCTTCCTGATCTTTTTCAGGAAAAGTATAAGTATAAAGCTGGTAATAAGTTATCACAGGTTCAGGGTAACTGTGGTTGTATTCTCCTTCCGTGGTCTCCCAAGGGCATTCACTCACTTAAAGGCTTCTGGTTTTCAGACACTACCTCTCTTGGGCAGCGACCTGCCTTTTACTCATTCCTAACCATTGGCTTAAAGGCAACAGCAACCTGGAATTACATTATGATATTCCCAGAAAGCCTGATTACCTAAAAGGATCAGTGACTACACATTGCTTTCTCTTGGAAGGTATGGTCAGTATATTGGCCACATTTATTAGCTATCACAGAGCTTCTTCTAAGAGAAAAACGTATTAAACAATAGAAAAATCCACATACATGCTAAAAATCTTACTAAAATCAGAGACATAGCTGTGTCAGTCTGCATCTTCAAAAACAACAAGTCCTATGGCACCTGATAGACTAACAGATATTTTGGAGCATAAGCTTTTGTGGGCAAAGACCTGCTTGTATCTTACAAAGCGAGTCTTTGCCCATGAAAGCTTATGCTCCAAAATATCTGTTAGTCTCTAAGGTGCTACAATCTAACTACAGGTCATCCCCAGTTTCAACCTACAGCCATTGTGGGATTTAGTCCTTTAAAACCTACAGCTAGTTTTAACATCTCTCTTAGATACAGAAGAAAATCCCCCAATGGGGCAGATTAACTGTTTCTTTATATAGCTGAAGCCTTTGATGCTTGCTTTCTACAACAGGTCATCAGCAATCAGTAGCCTTCCCCAGGCATAGCTTCCAAAGGCTGGATTTTTGCATAACTGGAGTTCAGGAATTTATGTTTGCCTCACCCCTATGGACTCTAAAGGAATTCCACTTAATAGTTATTGTCATG